>NC_056731.1:1310470554-1310567171 GCF_019279795.1 Protopterus annectens | reverse complement strand
CATATGATGTGACATAGTTCCTTGTTGACCACTGTGGTGTCCCATTGTAGGCTAAAGCAATACATGTATACTTAGTGAGTGGTACTGCTGGTGAATCCGACTCCCATATGAACTGTAGTACTACCTGAAGCTGTTGGCCTAAACAGCACAGTATGGTGTGTGTTCACATTGCTTGTAAACACTGTCTTGTGTGTTTCCTGCAGTCTGCACAGAGGACATAACTCAGGCATAAGGGTTTATAAGTAGTAGCACACAGTACTGTATGGTACACAGGTAAAGCTCATCTGTGTTGGCATACAGTGGTGTGTTGCATGTTTGTCTGATGTGTGTGGAATTGTGCCTGTACCATGGCCGGAATCATATGTGTGTTACAGGGTATACGTGTGTATCTAGCAACATATATACTCTGTTACAGCAGTATGCCACCTATATTAACAACTGTGCACATATGTTACGCAGGGCTATGGCATCAACTACTAGGGTGGTTTACTGGTACTACTGTAACTGTACTTTACATTCATTGCAATGGATGACATCTTTGTTTGTGCTTTAGCGTGATATATACCCCTGTGGCGAGGTTGTGCATTGAGTCACAAACAGTGTGCCGGGTACTGTTGTTGGTGGCTTGATATATAGAGTGTGCCAGGCACTGTTAGTCAGTTGTGTCCTGAGAACCAATATCTGGAATTGAATGTGTGTATCCTCTGACAGACAAACGGATGGTATATATGGCAGTGAAGTGATATCTGTGGTTAAGGGTGTAAAGTGTGCCACAGGACTCGCTCACACATATTATTCGTTTCTCTTTCAGCCTGATGGCCCACCAACGTAACCCTTCTTACACAGCAGAGGAGGAAGAGGTGATCCAGCAAAGCCTGGTGCAGCACTACACACTGTTGTTTTCCAGAAGCAGCCAGCACCAGCATGAGCGGACTGCACTGTGGCAAGATCTTGTTCATCGGGTAAATGACATAGGCATGCATAACTGGACATATGAGCAGGTACGCCATCACTGCAGTGATTTAATTAGACATGTCCGGTGGCATGCGTCTGATATCCATAGACAACAGCTTGCCACAGGTGGTGGGGTGGCCATTCATCCCCCCCTCACCAGAGTGGAGGAGCTGCTCCTAAGCATGGTGGCTCCTGGACAACAACAGCAACTCCCACAGACATGTGTCGTCATGGAGGCCAGAGCCACCCAGCATGTTCACATGGAGCATGCAGGTAACATGCCCTATCTGTAGACTACAATTACCTGTATTGTTAGATTATGTCTACGTGAGATGTGTACTGTGTGTTTAGCAGTCGTGCTGCCTAGTGTTGTGCAATACTGATATTTGGAATATTATATGTACACCTGTGACTGTCGACTGTTGTTCTACTGTAATTTAGCAAACCCACAGTAGCAATGCCACAGTTGTGGCCACTGACGAACTCTCTCATATTCTAATAGGTCCCTCTGGTGTGACAGCAGGGCAGACAATCCATGCTGGTGAGTGTGGTATAACTGCAAAGTTGGTAATGAAATGTGCATGTCATAGGTGAGGTTTAGGTCATGTACACGTAACATACCTATGCATAATGCATGCCGTGCATATTTGCTGTAAGACGTTGCACAGCTCAGTAATGTCAGTAGCTGCCTCAATGACATGCACTACACAGAGCATCAGACACAGTTGTGGCAACACCGTACTGCACATTGGATAGGCATAGTTGCTACAGCTGTACACAACCAAGAAATAAATAGCAACAGTATCACCAAACCAAAGAAAAACAAGCTTCAAAGCAGGATCTGACCAACATAATCCACAGAGTAAACGAGTGCCAAGTGGGTAGTTGCAAGAACATTTATTGATATAAAACAAGCGCTTTCGCTCGGCTAGATACCAAGCTTTTTCAAGTTAAAAATGAATTCAAACATTGGAAACAGTGCCATTTTATATATCTTTCCCTATCACATGGTTAGCTAGTTAGCTGTTAGTCTTAGTCAATTAACAATTAGTGAGGAGTGCTACTCTAGTGAAGTAACACTCATAATTTAAAAAGGAGAAATGCTCATATGCTTAAAAAGAAATACCCATATTACAAAGCATTGCACATTTGAAACATAAAATACACTGTTTAAAAAATGTACGTGCTAATGCTCATGTATTAACTCTAGTAGCAAGTGTGTATACATATAAAACATGTTAAATGAACTGCATTATCAGTTATGTTAAAAACTGTATTCCTGTTGTTCATAATTTTTGTGTTAAATATATTTGGTGAATGTTAAAACAATTTTAAAAATAGTAGAAATAGAAAACATACATCTGTAGAGAAAAAATTGTTGAAAAAGTATACAAGCATAAAGTTTACTGTAGTTAAAAAGTCATGTTGCAGCAGACGCCTACAACAGTGAATGATCTTACTGTGAAGGGTGTGTCTACTTACAAACCTACAAGCGAGCTCTTCTAATTTTGAGAACACTGCTGATGTTAACACTCTCATTTAAATCTGGGGCTCTACATGCTTCTAACCTGAGTTGCCAGAAAAGTTCTCTATATTCTAGACTTGTTTCCCATTCGCCACCCATAGCATTGTGAAGTACTTGTTCCAATACCAAGAACTTAAATTTGAAATTCTTGCAAACCAAGGAATGCTTATATAAAGCATTTGATTCCTTTTGTTTAGAAATGTCATGTAAATGCTCATAAATTCTTCTTCTAAAAGGCCTTTCTGTTTTGCCAATATAGAAACTAGTGCAGGTGGTACAGAACCCTAAGTATACCACTCCTTTGCTGCCACAGTTTGTAAAAACTTTAGGTCTAAACAGAAAATTCCTAGAAACAATGTAAATACTAGGGGTGTCAAAAATAGTGTTACATTATTTGCAGACATCACATTTAAAGGTGCCTGCTTTGGGCAATTGAGTGTTCGTTCTGGTATGGTTGTTCCCTTCAAAAATTTCTTTGAGGTTGGTGTCCCTCTTTCTAATAAACTTTGGGTATGGTGGTATAATATTTTTCAATTCATCATGTAGTGAAAGAACTGGCCAATGTCTGTGGAAAATTTCTTCAACTTCAAAGGAGTTGAGACAGTAAGTATAAATTAACCTGCCATAAGTGTGGTCAGGCTCTTTAATGTCAGTATGATGACAGCTGTACACAACATAACACGTTTATCATACGCAGTACACCTCAACATGCTAAATATGGCATTACCACACACCTGCTGTAAGGTCACACTTCAGTATCCCACATGTCATTCACACACACACATGATAAACCTCAGGGGTAGAGGCCTATCATGGGGCTGTGCAACACTCTTCAACACATAACACAGTCATGTTAGGCAGTGATCCCTATTGGGCACCCACACACCCATGTACAAAGTGGCTGTGTAATTGTGAATGTAGCCACGGCACTGCAGTTCAGGTACAGCATGCTAGGCGTTGGTCTGTCATACATTAGTAGCCGTGAGTGACCACATGATGCATGATGATGATGGCTCATGGTATTACACCCCATCCAGTTACAGTGACCACAGTACTACACATAGCAGTCATTGCTTTAAACCTCAATGTTGTGTGTGTGCAAACATATGCACCTATACACAATATGCATAGCATGTTGTGTGTGTGCTTACATATGCCAGTATACACAATATGCATAGCAGTCGCCATCTGTAAAAAGTGACACATTTATGTCCTGGAATGCTATTGGGTGTATAGGTCACATGGCACACATTGAGTATGTGTGGTGTTTAATGTTGCAGTCGTGTAGCATGCCATGTCATGGCTGGCATCGACATATCTGCAATATGTCCCACACTCACCATAACCCCTGTACAATGGCCATGTCAAGCATTTGGATTCCTTCATGTCTACATGCACCACTCATCCCGTGTGTGTACATAGCATGCATGTGCTACACCTGTGCCCAGTATTATCTGCTATGGACACAGACACTGTAATCAGACATGGAAATCTATGTGTCGCACAGATAACACATGCAGCTATGGTATATATACCTGTGAGTGATGGTGCACAGGACATTGCAGAGCTGATAATACTTGCACAGCGATGTTGTATCCATGTACACATTGTGTTCCAGGGTGTAGCCAATCACTGAACAACTACACACATGCATCAAAGTCATGTATACTGTCATTAAATAGGGCCATCTACACTCACACTGCATGGTCTTTAGCAACACATATTCTGCATGCTGACATGTGTGAGGTGACTGTTTGCCTTGTGATACTCACCCACCTTCACCCACTATTGAGTATGTGTTGGATTGCTGGTGTGTGTGTATCTGCTGTAGTGAGGAGTGTATTTGTGTGCATGTGTTCATGTGTGCATGTTTGCATGTTTGCATGTGTTCATGTGTGCATGTGTGCATGTGTGCTAACATCATGCACAGATTGTAAAGTGTGTTTCCTGTCATCCTCTCACAGGTGCTGAGTTTGGGGTGGCTGAATGCAGCAGGGAACCTGACGTCACTGCCACAAATAGTGGAGATGATGAGACATGTATTGTGGCACAAGCAGGTTTGACAGGGTCTGTTGTTGGTCCACCAATCGACAGTACACAGCGTTCAACCCCATCTATGTGCACACTCATACTGCCAATACATCCCTCGTCACCAATGGCCTTAGCCAAGGGACAGCATACAGTTGGCATTGACTAGGATACTGTGGTACCCATGGCACTTGCATCCCCTCACAGCAGCCATACCCGTATTCCTGGAATGGTACCACATAGGCGGATGTCCAGGGGTTCTCGGGGGAGCACCACTGGTCATATTGCCCCTGGCAGATGTGCCCTCACAGGTCTTACAACCTAGAGTATGTTCCGGGCTGTAATGCAGGCACAGGCACGTATGGAACGGTACACCAGACAGGGACTTAGGGCACAGAGGCCCCATTACACCGCTCTTAATGACAGCATCCGTGACCTTGCTGTTGCCATCCAGAATTACACCGAGGTCATTGATAGATGTTGGGGGGATACATTAGATGCCCTCCACAATGTGTTTTCCATGAGCCAGGACTGTGAGGGACACATGAGACGTCGACACGGATGCATGTCAGCAACATCAACAGTTGGCAGTTGTCGCGGATGGCCCACAGATCACAGCCACTCCCATAGTGGCAGTACCAGCCCCAGCAATGCTGGAGCTGGCCTGTCGATTGACCGTCCTAGTAGACCATGTGTACGTGGCTCTGGCCAGTCCCAGCAGGGACATGGGTCCACTCGACATACCTCTGCCTCTGATGATAGTACCCAGTCAGGGTTGGTACCCGATACTATCCGTAGCACCCCTGCCAGGCATAGGTACTGTGTCTGTGGCCGGAGACAGTGATCTGTACAGTCTGGCAGGTACAGTCTGTGGCTGTCCCACAACCTCCCATATATGGCAGGCACATGGTGAAGCTATGTGCATGCAGACACACACACATTAACCAAACAACTAGGGTTCACACATACACACATTACATCAACATTGGCCCATGCTGTACTGTTGTCCCACACACACACACACACACACACACACACACACACACACACACACACACAGAGACATGTCGATTGGATGGGTCAATGTCGGGCTCTGGCAAACCAACAACACACACTGTGCATATGATGACACCTGTGCCACCTCCTGTCATCTGTAACATTGATGCAGGAACAGGCTAACATGGTGCTGATGCACAGGGTGACATTATAGCAGTGTAGCAATATTAGCAAGTTGTCAACAGGAAACTGTAATGATATCCTTGTAGGTATATCTGTGCAGGCATGATGCATCAAAGCTCTGATTGTCAATGTAGCATTGTTTATACCAGTGTTAGGTCTGAATATGTATTGTCTGGCCATGTGCCACTTGGCTGAAGTGTACAGTGTTGCCAGCATGTGTTAGTGAGTGGACAGTATGTGTGTGATGTGTGCAGTACAGATTAGCAGGTGTACATCTGTGAACATGGTGGGTGCGCACTGTCTGCATGTATGTGCATAGTGGACACATGGGATGTGTGACATACCCTGTTTTACACATTGTTACCATCTCATAGTATCTCTCAATGGCCAGTATGCATTCTACTACAGATATGTACTAACATGGGTACACATGTGTGTATGACATGGGTTGACACTATGCTGTGGGTGACACTGTTAATATCTGTCAATGTTTTGTATTCTGGTAGTATACACAACCTCAACAGCATGACTATAACCAATCATTAGATGATATCCTGACAACTGACACACAGTTGTAGGGAACTTAGTAACAGTTGGATCCTTCCGGTACTATACTATAACAGTAACCAGTGGTATTGACAGCCAGCTGTTCCTGGGACCACACCTGTTTGGCATATAGGCCTCTTAGGTACATGCAAACACACTGGGGATATGTCCATCCACATCTGTAAATGCATGCATTGGCCTACAATGCATTCTCTGGATGGGACACATATCCTACACAAGGGTATAGGTTCATACAGACAGATACCTGTTGTTTGTGTTTGTAAGGCAAACACCTTAACCATTAGCCACCCCTCAAACCCCAATGTCTGACACATGCTGTATTGCACTAAGCCGACTATGGCATAGTCATCCACATTTACTATACATACTATGCCGATAGTACCACATAGGTGGTAGCCCCCAACATGTATGCTATGTCATCTGTCCCTTGGTATCCACATATCCAGAGGTATTGTGGAGTCCCTCGGTGTATCACATAAGACATTAGGGGCCTGAATGCATATCCACAAGGCTGTTGTACACCTATAATGACTGTCCATTATTGTCAGTCATTGTTGTGTATGAACATGTCTGACATATACCCCAGGCATGTACCCTCACTCACACTACTCTATAGTAACTGTCATGGGTGTGTGTGGCACAGATGACCTTGGCCACAGATCACTACAGTGGCTGGCCTTGTCACATACATAGATATGGGACCTACGATTTGAGAAGCAGCGGCACAATCTGTCAAAGGAAACAAATGTAGTCATGTAGTATGTAGGCTTCACACCTATGTTCTAATTGAGGTCACATGTACATATATTTATTTGCCACACAGATACCTGATGTGTGCAATGCGCATACTGTTTCAATCCTGATATGTCATACCATAGTAAAAGCAAAACCCACACCGCATTGACTAACAGTGACACACACAAACACACTCAGCAAATGCAGGTTTCAAACCCCTAAATAACTATGTTATGATACTAGAGAGATAAACATTAACACGGCGCACGCTATATGCTTTATTGGGTGATTTGTTTTCTTCTGCTATATTTGTAGGATGCTGACATCATCAGACTTTCCAAAGAGGAATGTACTTCTTTTAATGTGTTTTCCCAGTCTCCAAAGAGAGCACTCTTCTCAAAGGAACTCACACACACCCACACCCCCACCAGTTTTGCAAGATTCATTCAAATTATAACTATGTTGTTATATACTAGAGAGAGATACACATTAACAGGGCATGCTATATGCTTTATTGGGTGAGTTGTTTTCTCCTGCTATATTTGTAGGATGCTGACATCATCAGACTTTCCAAAGAGGAATGTACCTCTTTTAATGTGTTTCCCAATCTCCAAAAAGGGAACTCCTTTCAAAAGAAATCATACACATACAGTCAACAATTACAGGATTCAAACCCCTACCTAACTATTTATGATACTAGAGAGATACGCATTAACACAACACGCTATATGCCTTACTGGGTGATTTCTTTTCTCCTGCTATATTTGTAGGATGCTGACATCATCAGACTGGACATGGTAATGTGTGTACACTTTATTTTATGCAATCCCATGAATGAGCCATGTTGGTCGGCAAGTGTCAACAGCTTGAACAGGACCACATAATTCCTAGCTTGTGTGATCTATCTGTGGAAAAATTGACATTCCTTCATATGTCAACACATATTTATGCACAGATTGTTGGTTTTGTAGATACGACATGTATCTGGGATGTTGATAAAGGGCTATTCAAAGTCTATGTGAGACATAGGAGGGTGGAGTGGCCTTATGGGGTGCCTTTTCTACAAAACACAAGGTGCAGGGTTTGAGTCTCACAAAGAATAATTGGCTAGGCTTAAAATGGCTCGCAAGGGCAGGTAGCTTAGTACTAATCTATGAACCTATGAACCTATGTGTAGCTCCGTTCAGTGATGTATGTCCTGTGTGGCTGCCTTGCAAACAGTCTAGCATCTTTGGGAACCATGATCTGCACATGAACATACCACAGTTGGTAGGGTTGTGTGTTTGTCAGCTTCCAATAGCTCTGTTTATGACTTCAACCATGATGGACTCCATGGCCTTGCAAGTCAGACTTCATAGGCTTACTGGACTATACTTCCCATGGTGTGTTGTGCACCAACACTTGTGGGGAGAGCCATATGTTGCTGTAACACATTCAACGGTTCCAGATCCTGTGGAGAGGATGAGGTTCAACAGACATTTCAGGTGCAGAGTCTGTTTGTTCTGTAGTTCATTCATGACACATATAGGGAAACAATGTAATCCAATTGCTGCCATGCTTTCGGCTTTGGGGGGAGCTGTTCACCCATTCTACATGTGATATCTCCAGGTATGATGATAGGGACTTTTGTCAGTGGGGAGTAGGTATGTATATATGGGCCTGTCTGACAGGATGTTGGCATTCTCAGTCAGGTACAGTTGGCCCTGACTCAGGACATATATGAGTGTACATTGCTATTTATGACATAGCTGAAGGAGGTGTCATGATTCCGTCTGGACTCCTTCGCAGCTACTCTTTACAAAACACCGACAAACCAGAGCACTAATCCCTGTTATACTCTTTTACACACTTAACACCCTACTGATCCTTTGTGATCAGTCTAGAGAGTATGTCATCATAATATCCTGGCATGTCCAGGGGTCGGTTTTGTGTACTCTCCAGTCCAGCTGGTGAATATTGTGATTTTGACACAATGTCACAGCTGCCTCATGTACACAGACAACCCTCTCCTCCTCCCAACAAACTCAGATATATGTGAGAGATGCAACTATATATACATACAGGAGGCTGAGCTCTCTTGACCCATGACTGGCACAGTCTATCAGGTGGTGAAGGTGACCACACACACCACATATCAGTCTCACATAAACCTATAGTGACAGCAATCAAACCACATTATCACACATAAACATACTCAGAGGCTCTAAATAAACTCTGCCTAAGCAGCAGAGACCTCCAAAGCAGACACACAAACAATTGCTACCCCACTACAATACCCATATATCACATAGTTCACAATGTCAGTGTGCCACACAGTCACTGCCCTTCGGGCTAAGCAACACACCTAATACACTTGTAATAGGTGACACTTATTGTCAGACACACTGACATCCCACTCACCAGGCCGAACAAGGGGATGGTCACTTTGAGCTGTCTGTCGGGTGCCAGGATCTGCCACATAACGCATGCACTCAGGTCACTCCAAAACAAGTACAGAAATGGCTCCATCATTCTCCATGCTGGTACGTAAAACCTCAGACGTTCCTCCCTGGACCACATGACATGATACATAGAGGAACTCTCTGATCATGTAGTCCAGGCCAGTATGACCCTGACCTTGTGTAGCATCTTACACTCACCAAGTATGATGTCACAGTATACAGACAAACTTATCACATTTAACAGTTGGCTAACATATTGGTGTCATTCAAAGGGGATCCAGTGTCTGTCAGCCTGGAGTGACATGCTCAACATGCCATGTAGCTTCACTATGGACAGCTTGCACCTGTCCCCCTTGGACTTTTGAAAAATGGCTAAGGCTATTGCTACCGCCATAATGCCTTTTTTAAGCGGGGCTCAAAAGACAAACACACCTCCATAGACATCAAAGAGTAAATGAAACTAAGGGTAATGCTGCTCAACACCAGATGTGTTACCCTCAAATTGCGCCCACTCAGGACTCTCCTTATTATGGAGAATAGCGATATCTGTGCACTAACAGACGCCTGGTTCAGGCTCACAAATGCACACCAGCACTACCAGGTTATATTTCATACCATGCTTTCTGGCCACAAGACTCATAATGGACAACACAAATAGGGGGAGGATCCATATACATCACAGATACACACACCTCCGGGTTAGTAGCACTGCATGAAGCATTGCAGACCATACATATGCAATTAACATTGTGCAAAACTGCCTTTCAGTTTGTTGCCTGCTACAGACCACCCTCCCAAACTCAGGAACCACACTCAGCTTTCCTGGGAACACTGGAGAATATGAAGGTCTCCCCAAACACCATTATATTGGGTGACTTCAAATACCCAAACATTGACTGGGGATACTACTCAAGCCCCAACACCCTTGTCCAACAGTTGCTACTATTTGTAAACTCATATGCTATGGCACAACCGGTCAACACACCCACAAGAGGGGAAAACATATTGGACCTGATCATCACCAACATGGGGACTCTATGTTCCACACCAGCGATATACCCCTCATTGGTAAGGTCAGAACATACATTTATCTCACTGGACATCCATATCCTGATCCCACACCCATCCTGGGTAATCTTGGTGAACTTCTCATAAGCAAATGTCTCGCTTCTCCAAAGCAAGGTGGTATCCTTCAGAGACCCTGGGACAGTGGTAAATACGGCTCAGACTGCTGAATCCTTTACATACAGATTCTATGGACACCTAGTGGACTGCATAGATCGTGCTATCCCAAATAACAACAAGACTCACTCCTCCAATGACAGGGGATCTGTCTGGTAGACCCCAGCCATCAATAAGCTATACAACGAAAGGAGGAAGCTACTACATGATAGAGCACAATCCCAGACAGGGAAGGCATCTGTGATCTGTACTAGCAGACAGCTACGATCACTCATGAATTTATAGAAGGCCCGCTTCTCACAGACAATTGCACTAGACATGTAGGACAATCACAAGGCCTTCTTCAGTTATGTCAGGAACCTGGGTGGACACTCACTGATATGCTGTGAGTTACTGCATACTGACTAAACATACCCTGAACCCACTGACATTGCCAACATCCTGGCAAACAGGTTCAGTGCAGATGTCTCCCCCCCATCCCCCCTAAGGAGCAACTATCCATCCCAACAGAGTGCAACCTCCCTGACATCACAAATAAACAGGTGAGTGCTGCCCTCCCCAAAGAGGACAACACAGCATCAATGGGACCAGACGGTGTCCCAGCCTGCGTCTTACACGAGCTTCATGACAGAAGTAACCCTCACATTAAGTCACTGTTCAATATCAGAGTTACTACAGGATATGTACCCAAGGAATGGCGTACAGCAACAGTGGTCCCACTCCACAGAGTTGGTGCCACAATGGACCACAGACAATATTGCCCTATAAGCCTAACTAGCCTTTTCTGCAAAGCAATGGAGTGTATTGTCATGGGACTCATACACATGGACATCGGGAACCTACAGACACACACTGTGTCCTACACATTTCAGCGTTGTTGTGGGCAGATCTTGCCTCTTGAACCTGATTATATTCTTTAAATGGTTACCAGGTCCATCGATGTAGGGACGGTTGTCCACACAGCCTACCTGGACCTTGCAAAACCCTTCATCACAATACCCCACTCGGCCATTATGCATAGGCTCACCAGCGTTGATATCGACACATATCTCACACGATGGATTGCTACCTGGATCAGGGATAGCACCCACATGGTCAGTATTGCAGGTGCCATGTCTGACTATACACCAGTTACACGTGGCATCCCACAAGGCTCAGTCCTGGGACCTCTCTTGTTCAGTATATATTTGTCTGACGTACAGGCTAACACAGGAGGAATATGGCTGACCATGTTCACAGATGACTGCAAACTGGGTGCCATAATCAACTCTCCAGCTGGCACATGCTTACACAGGGTCTCACAGAGATGGATGATTGGTACCTGAACCATGGCCAACAGCTAAATGCCATTAGTTGCATAGTCATCCCCTTTGGGAATAACGACATGCCCACACATTACCACATAGGTAGTAATGCATTACATACGGTAGGAGTTGTTAGGGGTTTGGGGACATGACTTGTTCGTACTGTCGCCTTTAACAATCACGTTGCCAAAGTGGTTAGACAGACCTTCTATATAGCCCACCTTATCCCATATGGTTTCACATCTAGATTAAGTGAGGTCATTGTGCCCCTATGCTCATCACGACCATGCTTGGTTACAATGCCACATTTGAAATGTACCTTACCCGACACCTGCAGCAACTGTAATGGCCACAATAGTTCCTCAACAAGCAGATTAAGGGACTCACACAGGTGCCCTGCACAGTTCGGATACAGTATCTCCAGCTGTACTCAGTTGCTTACCGCCTACTCAGATGTCATGTGTGCCTGCTGTTTACGGAAATACCCAACCCAGAATTAATAGACATGCTCCACCTCAGCATATCCAACTCCCTTGGAGCTACACACTCCAGGGACATATACCTCAGCACAGATGTTAATAGGACATGCTGGAGGGACAGATTCTTATCCCAGAGGCTCCACTCACTCCGGATTGTAATCCCGGTTTCGCATAGGCAGAGCCACCCACTGACCACCTACAGGAGACATCTTGACAACTGGATGGGTGATCATATGTTTACCCCTGGGATATCTTCTGGGTCCCTGCTAGACAGAGGCACACTAGACTAAACGTAAATTGGCTATCTTGTGTGACCTACTTTTCACAGGCACAGTGTAGTAATCTGGCAGAGTTGCGAATGCCAAACACACTCTGGCTAGGCTTGTACATGCCCTAGGGCAGATAGCCTAGTATTGACCTCTGAACCTATGATAATGTTCAGGATGCACAATGTTTATTGCTGATACTGTTTGCAGGTTTTTATCGTCTTTGCTTTCCCAGTTTCTATGAACAACTTAGGTATCTGCAGAACATATTTGATTAACTCTCCTTAGCATGGAGAACATCGATATCTGTGCAGTAACAGAAACCTGGTTCAGGGCTCCCGAGAGCACCCCAGCACTACCAGGTTATACCTCATACCATGCTTTTTGGCCCCAAAACTTGGACCGAACCACAAAAGGAGGGGGAGTATCGATATTCATCAAAGATACCCACACCTCCAGGTTGGTGGCAAAGCACAAAGCATCAGAGACTATCCATGTGCAACTAACAGTGGGTAAACTGCCTTCCAGTTTATAGCCTGCTACAGACCACCCTGGCAAACCCAGGAACCCCACTCGGCCTTCCTGAGAACACTGGAAAATATGAAGGTCTCTCCAAACACCATTATATTGGGCGACTTCAACTACCCAAACATAGACTGGGAGCATTACTCTAGCTCCAACACCCTAGTCCAAAGGTTCCTAGAATTTATAAACTCAAATGCTATGGAACAACTTGTTACCACTCCCACAAGAGGGGAAAACATACTGGACCTGATCATCACCAACATGGGGACTCTATCCTCCAGACCAGAAGTGTATCCTCACTGGTAAGATCAGACCATAAACTAATCTCACTGGATATTCACATCCCGACCCCACCCCTGCCCAGAAAACCACAGTGAAAACTTCTCTAAAGCAAATTTCACACTCCTCAAAACCAAGGTGGAATCCTTCAAAGCCCCTGGGCCTGTGGAAAATACGGCCCAGACCACAGAATCCTTTATAAATGCATTCTATGAAAACCTTCAGGAATGCATGGATCATGCGATCCCAAATAAAACCAAGACCCAATCCTCCAAAGGCAGACGTCCTGTCTGGTGAACCACAGCAATAAACAAACTATACAATAGAAGGAGGAAGCTACTAAATGATAGAGCAAAATCCCAAAAAGGGAAGGCATCACTGATCAGTATTAGCAAAAAACTACGGGCACTCATAAAATTGTCTAAGGCCAGCTTCGAGAGAAAAATTGCACAGGACACTAAGGATAATCACAAGACTTTCTTTAGTTATGTTAGGAACCTGGGTGGTAATTCCCAGATATGCTCAGAATTAGTCCAAAATGACAAAAAATACACCGAACCCACAGACATTGCCAACATCCTAGCTGACAGGTTCAGCAAACTCCCCCACCAAAAGGGCAAATATCTATCCCAGCAGAGTGCTGCCCCTGACATCTCAGATGCTCAGGTAAGAGCCCTCTCCAAAGCAAAAAACACAGCATCAATGGGACCAGACGGTGTCCCGGGCTGCATCCTACATGAACTCGAAGAAGAGCTAAACCCAAACATAAAACTACTGTTCAATCTCAGCCTTACTATGGGATATGTGCCCAAAGAGTGGCATACAGCAACAGTGGTCCCTCTCCATAAAGGTGGTGCCTGAACGGATCCTGGAAACTATCGCCCCATAAGCCTCACTAGCTTGGTCTGCAAAGCTATGGAAAGGATCATCATGGACCTCATAAATAAAGATATTGGGGACCTACAGACACTGGATGCTACCCAGTTCGGCTTTGTTAAGAGCAGGTCCTGCCTCATAGACTTGGTTGATTTCTTTGAAACAGTCACCAAGGCTATTGACGAGGGGAAGGTGGTCCACACAGCCTACCTGGACCTCGCAAAAGCCTTCGATACAATACCCCACTTGGGCATTATAGATAAGCTCACCAGCTTAAATAAAATCCTCTATGTCACTAGATGGATTGCAAACTGGCTCAAGGACAGAACCCACATGGTTAGAATTGCTGGAACCATGTCAGATGCCAAACCAGTTACAAGTGGTGTCCCACAAGGCTCAGTCCTGGGACCTCTCTTATATTTCTCAGAGGTACAGGTCAACACGTAAGGACTGTGGCTGACCAAGTTCGCAGATGATTGCAAACTGGGCGCCATAATCGAATCTCCAGCCGGCACAAGCATCCTCCAAAAGGGCCTCATAGAAACAGACAACTGGTGCCAGAGCCATGGCCTGAAGCTGAATGCCAAAAAGTGTATAGTCATCCCCTTTGGCAAAAACAAAGTGCCCACAAATTACCACATAGGTGGTAATCCATTAAGTACAGAAGAAGTAATTAGGGACCTGGGGTCCCAAGTTGATAGCAATCTCTCATTTGACAACCACATGGCCAAAGTGGTTAGAAAAACATTTTATATAGCCCACCTAATCATGAAGGGATTCACATCTAGATCAGGGGAGGTCATCGTGCCTCTTTACTCATCCCTCATCAGGCCCATAATTGAGTACAATGCCCTTTTGGGATGTACCTTACCAGACACCTGCAGCAACTGGAAAGACCCCAAAAGTACCTCACCAAGAGGATCAAAGGGCTCAAACAGATGCCATATGCTGCATGGTTAAAGAAACTCCAGTTCTACTCAGTGGCATACTGCCTGTTCAGAGGCGATCTGTGCCTGATGTATAAAGCCATGTCCAACTCGGAATTAATGGACATGCTGCACCTCAGAAAATCCAAATCCCATCAAGCTACGCGCTCGAGAGACTTGAACCTCAGCACTGAAATAAATGGGACATGCTGGAGGGACAGATTCATAACCCAGAGGCTCCCTTCACTCTGGAATAAAATCCCAGTCCAGGTTAGGCAGAGTCCCTCACTGACTCTCTTCAAGAGGAATCTTGATGAGTGGATAAGAGATCGTAGGTTTACCCTGGGTATGACTTCTGTGTCACTGTTAGACAGAGGCACAGTATACTAACCTTGAAAAAGGGCATAGCAAAATAAATTTAAAATGGGTGGCGAAAGCCAAACACATTCTGGCTAGGCTTATAAATGCCCTAGGGCAGATAGCCTAGTATGAACCTATGACAGGGTTCCACTATATTATATATGTGTCTGTTGTCATATAACTGTGTGCACAGGGCAGATTGCTGGATAGTGAGAGGTTCCTGGGTTAACACATGCAACTGCCAGATATGCGTGGCCCACTGCTGTACTCAGACATGACCAAGTGTGTGAGCATGCCCAGTTCAGGCTTTCAGTGTTTTATTGCCTGCCATTTGTCTCATTTATTCAAGTGTGTGAGCATGCCCAGTGTGACCTTTCAGTATGTTGCTGTCTGAGGTCCACTACATTTGTTGATGTGTGTGAAGATGACCAATATTAACATTTATACTGTGTGTGTTGAAAGTCAGGTTCTATTCTTACTGCAGAACTCACCTTTGTGTCATAACTCTACAGGGATTATGCTGTGCCTTCAGGGTTTCCATGAGATACTTTGCATAGACTTATCAACATTTCTTCATGCAGGCTGATCACTGCAATACTATCATGATTTAGTGGTTTAGTACTATGACTGTATTGCATAGTATCCTGGATTCAAGACCTATCACTGCTTTAAATTTTCATACTGAGCAGACCAGACTGCTTAAGGGCCAGTAAAGCAAATATGAGCATATTGGCTTTTGTTCAGCTATGCCCTACTTAAACCAAGCTTGTCCGACATTGCTCAATATTAACCAACATTACTCAATATTAACCAACATTGCTGGATGTTGACTCAACATTGACCACAGTTGTGCTAGTTGGTGTGTGCGATTTTGTTTACATATACTACATGGTGATAAATGCTATTTAGCACTGCTTTATATTGCTCAACACATGACAATCATGCCTCAGCTGGTGCTGCAGGGCTGCCTATGTCAGATGCACATACTACACTCCCTATACATGTTTGAAAGCAGGTAGTGTCAACTTAGGCATACCTTTTACTATATGTGCGAGTCAGAGAGAGGTATCATTTCCGGAGTTCCTACTGAGCCAGTGTATGTGCTATGCATTGCCTCTTTGCCAATGCCAAAGCATACTGGGCATGCCTCCTTCTGCCTACTGGGGCAGGCTCAGGTTGTTCCTCCTCCGAGTCATGCTCTGCCTGTGATGGCCTCAGCAATGGTGGGGGGCTGTTTGGACCAGGCCTATGCTGGTCCTGCTGCAGCTGTTTTTGCAGGATCATTTTATGTAGCATAGCACATACCATGACAATTTGGGTACATGTAGTTGGTGAGTACTGCAATGCTCCACCAGATGTGTCCAGGCACCGAAACTGTGACTTGAGCAGCCCAAACACACGCTCGATTACATTTTGTGTTTGTGCATGTGCCTCATTATGGTGTTCCTGTTCAGGTGTGTGTGTGCATGTTTCTGATGGGTGTCATCAGCCATGGCTCCAGTGCATAGCCAGCATCCCCCACTAGGTGACCATGTGGGATGTCCCCGTTGGCAAATGTCTGGTACAGCTGCGCCAGATGCCAGATATGGGAATCATGGTAGCTTCCAGGGCAGCCAGCACACACATTCAGTATTATGCCCTGGGGATCACACACAACCTGGCAGTTGATGGAGGTGAAGCCCTTGCGGTTGAAGTAGACCCTGCCCCGCTCACCGGCTGGTGCTTTGATGCATATGTACGTGCAATCTATTGCACCCACTACCTCAGGGTATTCCGCTATTTGCTAGAAGAGACACATATTGCTGGCCAATACCTCACGGGAATTAGGGAAATATAAATGATCACCGACATGTGCTGACATGGCATCCAGGAACTGGTGCAGTACCCTGGATGCTGATGCCTGTGATATCCCCATTATATCACCAGTTGGTCTGTGGAAGGTACCTGTTGCTAATATTCTTAGGCCAACACATACCTTGGTTTCCACTGGGATGCGTTACCCTCTGTTGGTTCTGTGTGTGAGGCGTGGCCTGCACAGCTCAACAATTTGCTGCAAGAGGTCTCAGTCCACTCTATAGCGCTCCACTATTTCCAGCTCATGTAGCTCCTGGTAGGTTACCCTTGGCCTGTACACTCTTCTCCGTCTCCTCACTGTGGGTTGTCCAGCAGCATTCGCATTGTCACCACCCTCAGCATGTTGCATATGTCGCCTTATAACAGCAATGGCAGCCCCTAACATTTCTTTGTCTCAGTAAAGCTTTTTCAATTTTCACTTCTATTAGCTTACTGCAGTGTTGCAGTGTCTCTTGAGAGAAACATAATGGACTGTTGTTTGCAGTGTTTTAAGTGCTGGGCTGGGCTACTGTACTGTCTGTGTAATTTCCTGCTTCTGATTGTTTTCACCTGCTAGCTCTGCCAGTACTCCCTGGTAGCTTCCTACTATTTGTTGTGCTTCCTTTTTCCTTTCTGTTTCCTTGGTGGGGGGGGGGGCAGCGCCATGCACACAAGTGCAAACACGCTCACAGCAGCTCACACGTGCGCACACATGCTTACACACACTAAAACTTGCTTATTATTGTTAAAACACGCACACACCAGCACAAACGCACTTACAATTTTTTAAACAGCCGTATACATGCTTACTCCAGCTTAAATGCACTCACTCATGCTTACATGTGCACAGACAGTCTTACTTGGGTTTACAGGTGAACACACGCACGCATACACGCTCAGCAAGAAACTTTGGTGTTATCCATGGCATACACCTTCAATTTCTTGCCTTTACCTAGCCTACCTGTTGACACACCTCTTTTAATGATGTGTAAAGGACAGCTGACGCATTTCACTCTGCTTCAATGAGCTTACATTCTTTCATACATACCCCCCTCATGATGTCACCTATCTTCTACTCTGTTACTCCCCTTATCCTACTCCTACACTCCACTGACTGTGCTCATTTGCTATGTAAACTTGCGATTCACTATCCTAACCTTCATTTGCATTGGATTGCCTACTAATGCTTGGTTACATCTCTTACACTGTGCTTCCCCCCTTAGCAACCTCTACTCGGTGGCCATGTTGTCTTCAGCCTGCCATTCACTTGCATTGTAAATTTATATTAGCATTAAAATCCACATTTGTGGATCTTCATTATTGATTTTCTGGTTTTTAAAGCACAGCGCGTTTGCGCGGTACTGCACTACGCTTAAACCCCGGAAATCGGGATGAAAAAAAAAGTTTTTTTTTTTTATCTTGCATCACTTAACATTGCCAATGGCCCTATTTTTGGCCATTGGCATGCTTCCTCATGTAAATGCATCCTTTTTTTGGAGCTGTCATGGCTGTGTTTTGCTATTTGCAGAACTGTACTCAGTTGTTAACTGAGTACATTTCTGCAAAAAACACTACTCCTACTCGGACTGGTTTGGGTTTCCTGGATTGCAAATGTACCTCATTTGCATAGCTTTCACCTGCAATTGAGGTGATTTGCATATCCAATCCCTGTCCGTGTAGGACTTGTTTAAGGAGCTCTGTTGCATGCCCCTACCGGCTGTTCCTGGATCGCTCAGCGGACATGTTGGCTGCATGGAGTCTTACTCTACTCATAGACTCCCTGCAAGCCTTCGTGAATCCAGCCATTCTTTTCATATAGAATAGACATGAAATCAAATTGACTATGCTGGCACTTGCTTCAGTAAATTTACTTTATTAAAGCCCATCTTTATTCTAAGTTTTGACAGTGGTTCTAGATTTAAAATTATATAAGAACAATTTTAACACATACATTTCTACAAATATAGATACAAATGACAAAAGTAACATGCATCAAAACATTATACTAAAAGTAAAAATGTCAAAGATCAAGTTGTGCAGCCATCTTGTTTAACTGTAGAAATGTTTTTTTCAGAAGCTGAGAGTTTGCTAAATTAGTTTAACATCTGAGCATACTGTAGTGGTCAAATTAAGATTATAGCTACTGAAGCAGTTAAGCCACATAATGTAAAATCCCCTGTATATGTGTCACATGTAGACGAAAGTAATTATCTTGAACTTGAAGTGAACACAGTAGATAGACATGTTGCTATGGTTTTGATGTGTAGCACTGATTCATGAACCATTAAATATATGATTAAAAATAAGTAGAACATCCTGAATACAAAAAAAAGTAGTTACAGAAGGGGTGGATTGTGTCCTTCCTGCAATAAGAGAAGTTCAGATTTACTGGAGTATGTTAGATATTATACCTATTGTTAAGGTACCCCTGAGTGTAGGTCAGTCTCGATGTAATGGAACCTATCCTTGTGGAATGTGTCTGTAAAGCCAGTTTGTGACTGAAAGCTCTTGATTCCATAGTGATGTTATCATTAAAATCTAAACTCCAGGTGGACACCGTAGGCCCTTCTGATGACATTTGTTCTGCTTGCAGAGCCTTCTGTACAGTACAATATATTCATATTTTGGTAAGAGTTCAAGACATATGTATTCTGGATAAAACAAAGAATATGAGGAATGCAGTTGCTTAGCATGCTTTAATGTGCAATTCACATTAAAGGAACACTAGAATTTTGCCTTGTGGGGATGATGCAGAAATTATTTTAGTCTGTATAAAATACTACTGACAGATTTTATTTGAAACCAGTAGATAAATAGTCATTCACGCTGAAAGTCAAAAATAATTGTTTTTTTTGTTTTTTTGTATTGTGTGATCTTCAGCTGAAGAATAATTAGCATTGTCTTTGTATGATGAAGTTTTATTCTATTATAAAAATGAAGATGCACAGTGGTTATTTTTTTCTTATTTTTAAAGTACTTTGCTTTCCTGTCAGAATTTCTGTATTTTTTCTTGTATTTATCATTGAATACACAGCCTTGCCTTGGGCTCTAATCAGTATTTCGTTTAACTTCTCTTAAAGTGCACATGGCTCTAGCATTGCTTCAAAGATTCAAAATTCAGCCAGAATCCCAGTGTAGAACAGTCCATCAAACAAAAAAGTGCAAAAATAATCACAGGTCCCTACCCGTGTCTTCAGCAACATTCAACAGAAATCCAAGCACTGTAGGTAAGAGTGGAAATAAATAGAAAAAGAAAGTTAATGACCGGAAGAATAACAGTTACTGCCATGACCTCAGTGTAACTAGACTGTGAAGGACAAGGAAGGAGAGAACCATGTAGAGTTTAATGAACTATCTTCCTTATTCAAGCAGCACCTGTCTGTCTGGAGTGGTTCTTTATCTTGTTCCAAAGCAAAAAGGAAACATTCCCAGGGCTTTTGTTTTCAAACTACTGCAGTAATTGGCTGGGAAACTCATTTTGCAAAAGGCACAGATGTGGCCAGAGTCAGTGCAAATTTGAGGGTAGGTTGAGACACATGACTGACTAGAATAATTCCTGTAATCTAAAAGTCTTGCTAGCTATGAGAAAGCCATATAATGTAGCTGTTCACTTTAGCTCAGATTCCCCACCACAGAAACAGTTGAATGTCAGGGTACATAGTGCACTTTTGAATTACTGCACAGAGATGATGTCACTGATAAATGAAGCTATCAAATTTAAGTCACCAAGGTCACCGAGGTCACCAAGGAACATTGCAATGCCCTATACCAGATCATTTTTAAACTACTATAACAGTAGATGAGACAAACTCTGCCAAAAAAGTACTATCCTGACCCCCTGTCTCCAGACTAAGATGATCAAATTACTTGCTCTGTTTAATTGGCATGGCTTATCTTCCCTAGGTAAGGTAATGCAAAGAAGAAACTGTCTGAGAGTCACACTTTGTTTGAAATATCAGCAGGAAAAATAAAGGATGGACATATTTTTCTTACCTACTGAAGACGCTGAAAAGTGTACATAAAACATTAAAGGAGTATCTAGAGTACCAAAGTGCAATGGGACTAAAGTTAATTGCAAGTACATCCAACTGTTATTTTATGACGTAGGGTGGCATTTGCAGTCATTACAAATGTGTACAATGAGCATGTGGGCTCAAGCACCCAAGAGCAGGTGATATGTGATTCAGAAATATAAGCTCTGCTTAAGGGCAGCAGTTCAAAACTTACAAAGGCAATTATAGGCAAATGACTGGCTAATCAGATGTAAAAAAAATGTGTGCAAAAATGTGATTTAACTATGCAAATTAACTTTCTTCTCACCCTTTCTAATTGAAAGCTGCTATGTGGTACAAGTGTGCTATGTGTATTTCTGTTATAAAAAGCAAAGCCATGCCTTTTTCAGTACCTTGCAATCTGTGAATATGCTTAATTTTGCTGCAGGCTTTATCAGTTCCCACTCTGATCTTCTTCTCTTTGCTGCTCTGTGACCCACTGCACTGAGAGGACTTCATCAGCCTAGGAGAAGAAGATATAGGCAAAGTGTAACCCACTTGAACATGGCAGAACATGAATTACTTGATAGAGTTAGAGTGCACAAGGTGACCATAAGGGCACTGGTGAACTTGTACAGACCATAAAAAGGAAGTGAAAGAATGAGTGGCCTTCCTGTTCCTCCAGATACCAACGTACGTACAGCAAACACTATACTTGCTATGAGGACTTTTTTGAGACAGAACACAGAGGCATCACACATTTCAGCCTTAAGGATACTGCAATAGTCACTAGATGCATTCTTGACCCATATGGATTACCATATCTATTTCCCAGTGTCATCACATTTGAACCAGTACCATGCATTTCTTGTATGTAATGGCACACATTCCTGGTGTGCTTTGTGTTATAGATTGAAACAAAAAGACTAAAATGATCACATGTAGACCACAGAATGTGAGGTACCACAACAGGAAGGATTACTATTCCATCAACTACCAGGAAGTGTGTGTGATACATAGGGGATGCACCACCAATGTATTGTCCCAGTATCCTGGCAGTGCCTGTGATTCCCATATATATGACATGTAAGATCATTATATCACCACTTCCTGCATGGTATGATTTCTCATGGCCATGGAAAGTACAGACAGCTATAATGCTATTAACTATCTTTATCTCCCTGTATAGTGAGATAGGTAGTATTGGCTACTCACCCCTACCTTATGTGTCCACGCCCAGTTATATGTTTCAGGTGACAAAGGCTAAACATTAGAACCTTGGCTAAGGACATGACTCCATAATGCACAGGGAAATGTCGAGGTGTGCTTTGACACAACCCTATCATAGTCATGGATAGTCATTGAAGAAGTGTACAACCTGCACAAAGCCCATTTTGTTTACCTGGATGAGTTGGGCGGGCCATTGGTGAGAAACTGCTACTGCATGTAGAATGCTTGCAGCTTGCTGCATGCTGCATAACACGGTCATGCATTGTTCTTTGTGTGCAGCTGCCACAACCAGTGGCTGATAGAGGCAGTGCAGCTCTATATTTAGTTGGCCCCACCAATGATAATAATGATGATGGCCAGCCGATGACAGCAGCACAACAACCCCTCTGGCAGGTTTGCATATGGTACACAGCAGCAGCACAGACAAAGTGGTGGCATCTAGCTCACAACTATTTGCATTATTCAAACCTATATACATATACAGCCTTTACTCACACTTTGTGTAATTTCCAGTAATTCTTAATTTTTACTTAAAGGAGTATGTTTGCCATATGCACAAGCGAAATGCAGAAATTAATACAATGCATTAGAAGAACTGCCCTTTCATAAATAAGACCAATCCTTCATATACTCTTTTGGCGAGAACCACCATTCACTGTTATTCTGTCTCACTCTCTCTCATCCATATATATATAAAATATATATCATATATGTATATAACATGTATATGCATGTATGTATATATATATATATATATATATATATATATATATATATATATATATATATATATATATATATATAGTATATGTATTTGTTGTGTGTGTCTGCTGTGTGCCAGTGTACAGCTGTGCAGTCAGTTCCACTAACTTCTTACAATGAGTTATTTATTTAATTTTTAACTGTGGAATCTCTTGAAATTTTTGTGCAGCTCCCACTGTATTTCATTTAGAAGTAATAGACTGTAGTTTTCCATTACACCACAAGGTGGAGCTCCTTTTCAGGAATATAAGAGACAATTTCAAAAGTGAAAGAGGATTCAGGAAGACTAGCTGAAGGAGGGAAGACTGAAACACGTAGCTGAAGGGAAAAAGTGCCTTGCAGCATGATTGGATTTTCTTTTCTAGTGTTTTGGGACAGGGAAGTGAAGTAGCAGATTGTGTCTATCTCTTGCTGAAATCCTGGATATGGTATTTTGTGGAATCAGGAGAGAAGTCTGAAACCAATAGTTCCATGCCTGTTAAGATTCAGCAAGGAAAGGAGTTCCCTTGGGCCTAGTACAGAGAAGCCATAGATGATTACTTGACTTCTGGTAGGTGATTTTCTACTTTTCTCATCAGAGGAACCATGGTGCCTGGCCATTAGGATATTCTTGATGGAGTGGTGAGAGGCTCTGGCCATAATTTTATATTTTTGTAAGATTGTGGTCCCCTCCCCCCTTTAATGCTTTGTGGATTACAAATAACTGGGATCCATATGAGCTCCAACTTGGGCCCCATCATGCCGGAAGCAAGATTGTAAGTAGTCGCTGGCCAGTGAACAAAGTATAATAGAGTGTTTCATAGTTGGTATGTTTAGAATTGATCAAGGGGGTAGAGGGTGTTAGTATTGCTGAATGACATTGCATTTTCTCATATTTGTATTGTTGCGTTATAAATCCTCATTCTTCAATGACATAGCATTTTGCTCGTGTCAGTACTGCTGCCTTCAAGAATTTTGCTGCTCAATGACATTGCATTTTCTCATATCTGCATTGTTGTATTATGACTCTTTTATTGCTTAATGACATTGCATTGTTTTCCATGTTTGTATTGCTGCATTATAAAGCTTTACTTCTCATTGATATTGCCTTCTTTGTGCATGTTTGAATGTCAAGACCTTCGTCTGTTGAGTTCTGGGGAAGAGGGTGAATGTATGTTTCATTGCATGGATATTCTCACCTTGCCTTATTGCTAACTGGTGCACTGTTGGAGTAATTTATTTATGGTTGTGCAATTGCCTTTTTAAACTAGATGTGTCACCTAGAATAAAATCTGTCCCTCTTGCCACCTTGGTGTGTTGGGCCTAATAGAGGTGTCACCAGAGTCAGGTAGGAAGAAACCCATATCTCTTCAGCTACTCCTGCAGGTGCGCTACATTTTGGGCTCGTCTGGGAATTCCAGTACTGCCTTGGACTCCACCCTATTTCCCTGTACACGTGGAAAGCAAATCCAGCAGAAACATGAACCCAGAAGTAGCCGCTAAGTGATGCAAACAGCACAGTGCTCAGTCAGAGCATTGCTTAGTTCTGGTGTTGCCAGGCATCACATGGACTGATATCATGTCACAGGAACCTTGCAAGTTGTGGGGCATGGATTTTTGTTGGACAGCACTGTAGACCCTACTGAGCAGAGCACATTGGCCTTATTAGAATGGAAAAGTCCTTTAGAGCATATACCTTAGAGTGTACAAATTTCAGGTGAGAGTGCAGTCTGTGTGGTAATCCCTGAGAAGTGCAATACCTCAACAACAGAGAAAATACCTGTGGAAGGTATCCAGGTAGGTCAGAACCTTACACCAGAAGCTGCAGCTTCATTTCCCATAAATACTATAGGGCCTGAAGGTTTGAATGCTTTGGGAAGTATTGTAGAAAAATGCTTAAAGCCTGTACAGCCATTCACTGGCTTAGGCTACCGCAAATTGCATTTCTTTTCTGGTAAACAACCCACACCTCAGGGTCAGGAAGATTTTGAATCCTGGATGGATCAGGCTCCACAAGCCTTAGAGGAGTAGGATATCACAGAATTTCAGAAGAAGCAGCAGATAGCTGAAAGTCTAAAGAGATTAGCTGTGGATACCATACACAACCTAATGATGGGTAAGCAAGATTGCACAGCCAAGGACTATTTACGAGTACTGCGGGATGTGTTTTGAAGGATTGAGAGGGCTGCTGACCTACTGTATCAGTTTTAACATACATACCAAGAAGTTGGGGAGAAACTATCTGATTACATTAAGCGATTAGATAAAATGCTCCATTAGATCATCCTAAAGAAGAGGGTGGATCCGAAAGTGGCTGACCAAGTACAGATCAGACAAATTTTACAGGGAGCTCAAACTATGGAACCCATTGTGTGGAAAATGAGGATGAGAAATAGGGAAGAGACTCTAACAGGAGTCATGGCCCAGAGTGTCTGCAATGTGGAGGTGTCACAATTGCAGATGCAGGTGTCTTCCCTGACCGACACCATAGCTCGAGTCACCGAGACAGTTGCAGAATTGCAGAAAGCCATGGTAACTTTAGCTGAAGGGAGGAATACATCAGCTAGAACCTCCACAAAAGGATTCAGGGATGAACCGAATCAGACAATGCTCAGAGTTCCTACTGGATTTTATTTTTGCTGTTTAGATGCAGGGCATATAAAGTGACAGTGTCCTAATCCAGAGAACTTGAAAATAGTGAATGAACTATTATTGGCTAGTGCAATGCAGGGAAACTTCAAAGGGCCTCAATGAAGGAGCCAGCTGAGTGCCCAGTTACAAAGAGCTCCATAAAATCTAACATCAAGAGACAGCATCCTGGTTCTCCTTTCCACACTAACCCTTGTAATAGGGGAGAGAGACTACCTATTATGCACACTTCTAGCTCATCTGAGGTTGAACAACCAGATTGGAAAGTCATCTCAGCCAAAATCTCAGCATCTCAGACCACAAAGCATTACTAAGCAAGAGTCTTATCTGTTAAAATAGCAAGGTCAACTGGCAGTACCTCATCCACATGCTGACTGCCTAACAGCTGAACAACACTGGAAACAGAAACTACCCGATGGCCTACTGGGACTGTCCCCTGTCATGTCAGTAAAAATAGAAGGAGTGTATAGTAAAGCATGGTTGGATACTGGTGCACAAACCCCCATTCTGTACAGAGACTTCTACCAAAAATTCTTAAAGTGTTTGCCACTTGAAAAGTTAGAAGATTTGGAGATCTGGGGGCTAAGTCACACAAAGTTCCCTTATGATGATTATGTCTCACTCAAGTTAAAATTTTCCACTTCAGTCGTTGGGTCAATATATGTTTTTGAAACACTCACTGTTGTGTGCCCCAGGCCAAAAGGAAAGGATTCAGCATCTATTTTAATGGGGACAAATACTGACCTTGTCAGAAGAATGCTAATGCCTCAGTTGACCCAGGAACACCCAACAATACATCCTCTCACAAGACCAGTTTTCTGTGCCCTTCAAAGGGAGAAGGAAAGTAAGAAACATGAAATTGGTCATGTGTGGACCCTGTCTGGGAAAGAACATATAATTCACCCTGGTTAGGTCACCTGCTTGAGAGCTAAAGTGAGGATGTGTGGACAAACAGTTTCCTCTCATCTCATGATGGAAACAGATCCAGAAAGTCACTTGCAACCAGGGCTGGAACTAGTCCCAGAATTCTGGCCTGCGGACAAGTTAAAGCATCCTTATGACACTTTGCCTGTGAGGTTGAAAAATAAAGAAAGTACTCCCATTGTCCTGCGTTCCCAAGTGCACTTGGGAAATGTTTATGGTGCCACTCCCTTACCTGCTTCTCTGTTGAATAGGAATGAGAGCAGAGCCGTGTTGAAGCTGGAAGGTATTGAGATAGGAGATGGTCTCTTGCCCCCTGAGTGGCTAACCAGAGTTAAAGAGCTACTAATGAAAAAGAAAAAAATTGTTTTTCTACTGGTGAACTAGATATGGGCTGTTCAAAAAGTGCAGAGCACTGAATAAGAGTAAAAGAGGACCGCCCCTTCAGGGAACGTTCCAGAAGAGTAGACCCAGGAGACCTGGAGGACTTAAGAAAGCATTTGGAAGAACTAAAAGCTGCAGTGATAATTTGAGAGTCAAGAAGTCCATATGCCTTTCCCGTTGTCATTGCCAGGAAAAAGAATGGGTCAATTTGCATGTGTGTTGACTGTCATACTCTGAATCACTGAACCATTCCAGACCAGTACACAACTCCCTGGATTGAAGATGTTCTAAATTGCCTGGTGGACAGTAAGTGGTTCAGTGTGCTAGACATAAGGAGTGGATACTATCCAATCCCTATGCACCCAGAAGATAAAGAGAAAACTGCTTTTGTCACCCCATTTGGGATTTTTTTGAGTTTGATTGCTTACCTCAAGGTTTCTCAAATGCACCAGCAACTTTCCAGAGAATCATGGAAAGAACAGTTGGAGACATGCATCTCCTGGAAGTCTTAGTCTACCTGGATGACATCATTGTCTTTGGGAGGATCCTAGAGGAGCACAAAGAAAGACTGATGAAGGTATTGGACAAGACTGAGAAGGAAGCCCTGCAGCTGTCATTGGACAAATGCAAGTTCTTCCAACCTTCAGTGACCTATATGGGACAAGTAATGTCTACAAATGGAATATCCACAGATCCCAGCAAAATTAAAGCAGTGACATCTTGGCCCAGACCCAAAACTATCACAGAGCTGTGATCTTTCCTGGGGTTCTGCAGTTACTACAGAAGACTTGTGGAAGGATTTTCAAACATAGCAAAGCCCCTCAAATATTTGCTCTGAAATGATGAGAAAGCAGATGAAACAGATGAAGATATCCTTGTAAAAAAGCCTATGGGACCGAGAGATTCTAAAGAATTCATTGAGAGTTTTTTTGGCTCCTGAGTGCAAAGAGTCATTTGAACAGCTTAAGTATTGCCTAACACATGCCCATGTGCTGGCATATGATGACTCTACAAAGCCATACACTTTACATGTGAATGCTAGCAGGGAAGGCTTAGGAGGAGTCCTTTACCAGGAGTATGACAAGACATTGAGACCTGTGGCTTTTATCAGTCGGAGTTAAACCCCACAGAAAGAAACTATCCTGCACACAAGTTGGAATTCCTTGCCTTAAAGTGGACGGTAGTGGACAAGCTGTATGACTATCTCTATGGGGCTAAATTTGAAGTCCAGACTGACAAGAATCCTCTGACATACATCCAGACCACTGCAAAGCTAGATGCTACTGGCCATAGATGGATGCCAGCTCTATGCAACTATAATTTCAGTTTGAAATACCGCCAAGGACCAGAACATGTTGATGCTGATTTTCTGTCCAGAAGACCTCAGGGAGATTTACACCCCAATGATGAATGGGTGGAAATTCCAGCACCAGGAGAGAGAGAGCTATGTGTCAGATTGCAACCTGCTATCAACACACTGAATGTTGGGCACAGAAGTTGGGTCTGTCTGCAGCAAGCATACCCCAAGCTTACTGTAATCTGGTCACTTTGTAGGCTTCCTTGCTACCAGATTTGAGTAACAGTAACCTCAGGAGAGATCAAAGAGAAGACCCCTTAGGTCAGCTGGCGGTAGCTGCTTTAGAGAAGAAATAAGTTCATATGCTTCACACAGATATTCATCCCCTGGCAAGACTTTTGGCCAAAGAATGGGAAAGACTCCAGATACAGAATGGACTAGTGTATAGGAGATCTCCAAGTGCACCCGGCAGTGAAAAATGGCAATTGTTGCTTACTCAGAAGTATAGAGAAGTCATACTCCAGTCATTGCATGATGAACATGGTCATCTTGGTTATGACAGAACTATGGGTCTGGTACAAGACGGGTTCTACTGACCATGCATGAAGCAAGATGTTGAGGATTATTGTCATACATGTCTCGTACTCAGAGAAAGACTCTGCCAACCAGAGCTGCCTCATTGGGTCAAATGGAAAGTAGTGGACCCATGAACCTGGTCTGTATAGATTTTCTGTGCATTGAACCAGATGAAGGCGGGATTAGTAATGTGATGGTGGTGACAGACCACTATACCAGGTATGCTCAAGCATTTCCCACTCATGATCAGAAAGCTATTACAGTAGCAAAACTACTAGTTGAGAAGCTCTTTGTATACTATGGCCTGCCAAAAAGGATACACTCTGATCAAGGACGTGATTTTGAGAACAAGTTGGTCCATGAACTACTCACTCTGTTGGGACTCCAGAAAAGCTGCACCACTCCTTATCATCCTCAAGGGGATCCTCAAGCTGAGCATTTCTACAGAACTTTACTAGATATGTTGGGGACACTATCTGCTGAAAAGAAGAGTCAGTGGAGTAGACATGTAGCCACAGTGGTGCATGCTTACAACAATACTAAAAATGATGCTAAAGGATTCTCACCTTAGTTCCTAATGTTTGAAAGAGAAGTTCATCTTCCTGTTGACGTCACCTTTGGAGTCATAGCTGATGATACACGAGTGCGATCTCATGGTAGTTATGTAGAGCGACTCTAGAATAACCTCAGACAGGCTTATGAGCTTGCTGCAAAATCAACAGGACAAAGACATCAGCGAAACAAGGCTCACTATGACAAAAATGTAAAGTTGCATGACTTTTAGCCAGGGGACAGAGTTCTTTTGAGAAATTTGGTACTACAAGCAAAGCATAAACTAGCTGACCACTGGGGATCTGAGATTTACATAATTTGTTCTCAGCTACCTAATATCCCTCTCTACCAAATTTACCCTGAGGGGAAAGAAGGACCCATAAAAACCTGGCACCAAAACAACTTAATTCCTTTGGCAAAATCAGTGAGACTCGTGAATCTGGAACCCAGAATGTCTCAGTGGAAGCCTAACTCAAGGCGATCCAGAAGGCTAAGGTGGAGAGCAACTATCCTCTCCAATATTCTAGAGCCTATGTTTCCTCCTGCTGAAGGAGAGGAGTACAGTGATGATGACTGGGGTTTCAGTGGGCTTTTTTATGAGGATGCTGAAGACTTGTCTATAAGTAAATCTCAAAACACAGCTGGTGGTATTCTGTATCTGACCTATGTATCTAAGCTTTGGAACATTATCCCTCCCTTTCCTTAATCACATTCAAAAACTACAACCCTTCACAGAAGAGCTCAAAGACCATTTGTTGCAAGCTTGGATCTGCCAATGTTCCCCTCTTTGCAAAACACATCCCAAATTGACCCGTACAAGAACAGATATAATCATGAAAAGCAATAATATCTAATACTACAGGAAATGCAATATAATGTATTTTTCCTTTGCTATATCAACTATAAAGAATAACACTCTGTTTTGTTTAACTACTGTTTCTTTTACCTTTCACGCTTTGTGTAATGCCAAATCCTTATGTAATTATAGTAGCTATTGAAAATATGTATACTGAATGTCATAAGTAAATAAATACATCTATGTATATATGCTATGCTATAAAATAATGCAGCAGAGAACACTAGTCAATAGAATAATAAAAGCTTATTGAACAGAAGGAAAAAATACTGGTGCTCTCTAATGTATGGAGCAACAGAAAAAATATACAAAAGACATTTTCAGTTATCCCCAGAAAGAAAGGAAGGGAACACAGCCCCTCATACCATCTTTAGCACATGTCAAAGGTGGTTTCTGCCAGCTTCCCTCCTTTTAGAGTCTTAGCAGAAAATGTCCAGAATTCCTTAGGTCAGTCTAAAATGTCTTCTCTTTTGCTGTGGTACACTCCCCAGATTGTCTGATTCAGCCAATAACTCCACCTGCATTGAGATGCCAGCTTTTCTTACTACCAGGGCTGTAACCTTTTTTTCATACATGACTTCACTGGAATAATTCTTCTTTAACAAAATAATCCTGAGAAGCTTCCCTAGCTAACATACAAAATTCAAGGTGCATGTACAAATACTATTTACAATGTTTACAATATTGTTTGCATTAGTTATTTGCATTATAGCACTTCAGTTTTATGGTATTTTGATACATCATAAACACATAACTGCCACACTGTGTTACAGGCCCATTAGGTGGCCTTTGCTCCCCAGACAGGCAATCTGCCCAGAGACATAAATGTTTTAAATCTTGTGTACCATAATCAAAAACTGCTCTCTCCCTCCACTAAACCCTCTCTTGCTACATCACTTCTCTTAACTTGTCTTCTGTATGCAGCCCCATTCCTTACAAACCTCCAGTCCTCTCTCATCTCTAAATTAGAACAAACCTATCACAAAATAGCTAGATTTGCCTCCAATCTACCATATAAATCCCACCACTGTCTTGCTCTTAAGTCTTTACTATGGCCTGAATTTCAGAAACAACTTCTCCCACAACTACACATTACACAGTCCATACTCTATAATCCCACTTACTGCCCCTCCATCTCTAACATCGTATTACCCAATAACCCCACACATCAGCTTCGCACATCCGACAAACATCTTCTTGACATCTACAAATCTGCTAAAAATATAGGCAAGTCCCTCTATAAATTCTCTGTCGCCAATTCCTGGAACGCTCTTCCCCTTAATATAAGAAGTATCCCTCATAAAGCCCAATTTAAACACGAGCTTAAAAACTACCTACTAAACACCTGGTTCTGTCCATGTCAAACTCCTACCTGATATTATACTGCTCTCTTCCTAATTTCTTCTTCCTCACTCTAAACATATAACTTATTTTTCTACTTGTCCCGCTAATACTTCTCTTACTTTCTTTACCCTACTCCCCACTTCTTGTAAATACTGCTAAGCATCAAGTTTCCAGCTGTTTACCTGTATATATTTTGGCATATTAAGCTTATGTTATGTTATATACTTGATTTTACTTTTCTGCATCTTAAACATAACTGAGTAAAAATGTGTTTTCAACCCTGTAATTTATAACTACTTGAAACGATATCATTGTAAACATAGCTATTGTTGTGATATTTCTGTAATACTTCTGTAATATTGTTACTTGTATCTGGAGCTTTTCTCCTTAGGTTTCCACTGAAAATGGGCCCCTGGCTCAGATGGATTAAGCCAGTTAGCAAATGACAATAAATAACTAACTAAATAAATAAATACATTAAATAAATCTGACTTACCATCTGCATTATTTCTATTATTCCCTTTTTTTCTCCTGACCCATCCAAGCCACTTTCAATTTATGTTCATTACATTGCAATACCAAAGCAAAACCAAACTTCCTAAATATCTCCAAAACTCTGTGATACACTAATGACGTTGAACTACATTTCAATAAACAGTCATCTGCAAGCAACAGAAATGCCTAATCACTCTTACCCTCTTTTAACTAACTCCAAAGTCACTTCCTTGCCTTTTAATCCAAATAATTCAATTACTAAAATAAACATCCAAAGTGATAGTAAGCTTCCATGATTACTGCCTCTTCTAGTTCTTCTCTGTCTGAATAAAATCCCATTAACTATCCCTCAGGATGAGGTATGATTATATAATACTCTTATCCATTTCCCAAACTCCTCTCCTAATCCTCTTCTTTCCAAACACTCATATAGAAAAATCTTATGATAGTGAGTCAAAGCCTTCCGGATGGCAAATAATATATAGCATGCATTCTGACTTAACCCACCATGACTATCAAAGAATGCTCACAATTTCCATCAATTTGCAGACATATTTTTTTCCTGGAATAGTCATTCTGACCTCCCTTGACTTTTCTAGGTAGCATTCTATTTAAATTGTCTTGCCAAATATTTCACAAAATGGTTCAAATCAACATTTATTAGGGAAAATGGCCTAAACTGACTAACATCCAAAGCATCTTACTGAAGTTTAGGTAATGCAGTGACCATAGATAAAACAATGACCAAAAGATAATAAAATAGAGGTCTAGTCACTGCAGATAGGTTCCACTAATTAAAAAAATAAAATAAAATACCAGATGAGCACTTTCATGTCAAAAATCAAGACTTCATCAGATAAAATACTGCAGGAAGTCACATGTTTATATACTATCTAATTAATTGAACAATTAACCCATAATTATTAACCTTGACCTCCAAATTAAATATGTTTAAAAAAGAACATTTATATGAAAATAACTTATTTTTCTACTTGTCCCGCTAATACTTCTCTTACTTTCTTTACCCTACTCCCCACTTCTTGTAAATACTGCTAAGCATCAAGTTTCCAGCTGTTTACCTGTATATATTTTGGCATATTAAGCTTATGTTATGTTATATACTTGATTTTACTTTTCTGCATCTTAAACATAACTGAGTAAAAATGTGTTTTCAACCCTGTAATTTATAACTACTTGAAACTATATCATTGTAAACATAGCTATTGTTGTGATATTTCTGTAATACTTCTGTGATATTGTTACTTGTATCTGGGAGCTTTTCTCCTTAGGTTTCCACTGAAAATGGGCCCTTGGCTCAGTTGGATTAAGCCGGTTAGCAAATGACAATAAATAATTAACTAAATAAATAAATAACTACATTAAATAAATCTGACTTACCATCTGCATTATTTCTATTATTCCCTTTTTTTCTTCTGACCCATCCAAGCCACTTTCAATTTCTGTTCATTACATTGCAATACCAAAGCAAAACCAAACTTCCTAAATATCTCCAAAACTCTGTGATACACTAATGACGTTGAACTACATTTCAATAAACAGTCATCTGCAAGCAACAAAAATGCCTAATCACTCTTACCCTCTTTTAACTAACTCCAAAGTCACTTCCTTGCCTTTTAATCCAAATAATTCAATCACTAAAATAACATCCAAAGTGATAGTAGGCTTCCATGATTACTGCCTCTTCTAGTTCTTCTCTGTCTGAATAAAATCCCATTAACTATCCCTTAGGATGAGGTATGATTATATAATACTCTTATCCATTTCCCAAACTCCTCTCCTAATCCTCTTCTTTCCAAACACTCATATAGAAAAATCTTATGATAGTGAGTCAAAGCCTTCCGGATGGCAAATAATATATAGCATGCATTCTGACTTAACCCACCATGACTATCAAAGAATGCTCACAATTTCCATCAATTTGCAGACATATTTTTTCCTGGAATAGTCTGACCTCCCTTGACTTTTCTAGGTAGCATTCTATTTAAATTGTCTAGCCAAATATTTCACAAAATGGTTCAAATCAACATTTATTAGGGAAAATGGCCTAAACTGACTAACATCCAAAGCATCTTACTGAAGTTTAGGTAATGCAGTGACCATAGATAAAACAATGACCAAAAGATAATAAAATAGAGGTCTAGTCACTGCAGATAGGTTCCACTAATTAAAAAAATAAAATAAAATACCAGATGAGCACTTTCATGTCAAAAATCAAGACTTCATCAGATAAAATACTGCAAGAAGTCACATGTTTATATACTATCTAATTAATTGAACAATTAACCCATAATTATTAACCTTGACCTCCAAATTAAATATGTTTAAAAAAGAACATTTATATGAAAATACAACAAAAACATTTATATTAAAATAAATTATACCCTAGGACACATGCAATAAACATATTAACAACCCTCACACAAAGGCTGCCTTTTCTTTCAAAACAGGTTTTACAGATAACTATTCATTCAAGCCTGGAGAGGAATTGGCATTTAATCTAAGTTGCCATTTTAATTCCTTATTAACCAAGGTTGTTTTCCAGTCACCACCCATTGGGTTCACAGTTTCCATAATACCAGACTGGAAACCTCTGAAATTGGCACAGAGCATGGAATGCTTATACAGAGCACTAGTCTCTTTTTTTAATAGATAAAATCATTTCAACAGTCAGCTTCCTATTATCCTTTAAACTTTTAAACAGAAATGTCATCCAGCATTCCAGGATATCAAATCCCCACTCACACACTTCTGCTGGAAAAACCATCTGAACCTGTTGCCTTATTAATTTTAACTTCATTTATCACTGCCATCACCTCTCTACCCTTATCCCCCTCCTATGAAACTCTAGTTTCACTTTTGAAATTTCAAGAAATTTATGTCAGTTATTAATCTCTCTGTCTCTCTCATCTAGTAAATCCCCTATCATTTGTCCCTGTCCTATACTGACCCTCTTTTGAATCCTAGTGAGCTGCATGGGCATTCCCAATATGATATTCCTATTTTGTTTCCACTTAGATCCTTCTTTCCCTTTGCATTGTGTCCCTTTTTAAAGCCATTTTACATTTCTGCCAACAGAACATGTCTTAATCTTCTCCTTTTAGCTCATTCTGTTCAATCACATCCTTTCAAAATCTGAGTGTCTCTTCCTACTTGTAGAATGCCATTTACAACAAGCCCACCTCCATCATCAGTCATCATCCCCTAAATCATACCCCTCATATATTGATATTAAAACCACAGTATGACCTGACAAGTGTATCCCTTTATCCCTAGACAGTGTACCTGCTTTCTGATAAAATTTAGAATCATTAAACAATCCTACTGTTCTGATTCAATACGTCCATAGAGAAGGATCTCACCTGCTACCTTTCATGAAAGCACTACTAACTATCCAGCCATCACCATTGCTCCATCCATTCTATAAGTTGGCCTTGGAATTTAACACTGATTCAAGGGTTGACGGTGCACACAATTCTAATGACCATGAAAACCCTTATAAGCCTGACAGTGCTACCTAAATGTGACCCACAAATCTGATGTATATAGAGGTGATTTACAGACAGCCTCTGACCATCTGAGAAGTAGATGCCAGACCAGGGGTGAATTCCCAATTACCAATCCGTTGGAACAAGTTTCACTTATATAGGTAAGGGAGTAATTCTACTTCACATGGACGTGGAGCCTGTTGCAGAGAATGGAAATTCTGTGTGAAATATATCTGTCTCTCCAACATGTCCTACTTATGTCAGAAGCAAACGGTGTTTTGATCTAGTAGTTCTGATGCTGTTTGTTTTGTGCATGTGCAAAAAGTTCATAAAAAAGGGAGTAGTCCCTTGTTCATCACACAAAGATTTCCAGGACTACAATACTGCCTGTCTACCTGACCATCTAAGTCCATATTTAATTTCCTGACAAATCTGACCAATCCCCATCTTTCAATATGCTCTAAAATCCCTTTAAAACCACTCTAAAAACTCAATATTGTCTGCATTAGGGGCATATAATTTCTCAACCCGCCATTCCTTCCAATTTAGACTACCTACCACAGAATCCATCTCCTTTTTCACTTAGTTTAATTTTTGTGTGTGGCCACCTTCAATGATCTGTGGCACAACAACATTACTTCTCTGCCTCCACCCCTTGCTTTATGATCCAGCAAAATTGTTGAGAAATCTTTACTTCTAAACCTTGTTGCCTGTCTTATTTTTAATGTAATTTTCTATAGTCCTGCATCTGAGAATCTTCTCTTGCCATTGTTTGCAAAATATGTTTCCTCCAAATAGAATTAGAACTATCCTCAACAGTCTATGTACACAGACTAATCGTGAACTCCACTATCCTCTTGAACAATATTCCCCTTTAGAGTACACTAATCCCCTGGGAAAGTTAATTCCACTGTCATCCTCCAGGTTGGCAAATAGACAAAAAATACAGAAGAAAAAAATAACTAAAATAGCTTTTAAAAATTGCCTACGCTTGAACAAAATGTCACCGGCAGCTAAAATCTCCAGGCAGAAGTGAGCAAATACACTTACCTCCAACATTACCCCCTCATACAAACGATAAATCATAAAACAAAATCATGCATCTTATTACTAGATCACTGAAATAATAAGCAAATTCCATCACATGAGTGCTTACTTAAAAAGCAAAGAATACATGAGTATTAACAAACTATGGTATACTCAACCATCTGCAATGCTTAGATCCATTTTACTTAGACACTATGCAGTCCAACAATGCTCATCTTTCTCACTTGAAGAGGATCCAGAAAAAAATTCTGATCAAGTTGTATTATTTACCCTACTGTTTTTTTCTGCTTAAATGTCCAACTGGTTTCACTGTTGCTCCTTCTGGTACCCCCATTTGATCCATCTCTCATACTTAACTTTCACAGAAATTACAGTGCTACTTTGTCACCCCTTATTAATTCTTCCAGTTTTTGACCAGTCTCAGTTGCCTTAAACATAGAATATCATGCTGTCTCAACCTACTGACTTTGTCTTTCTAACTCCAACATTTGCTTGCACATCCACCCTATCTGCCCTTGACTTTTTCAGAAGTCTTTCCTTCATATCCATGTCTAGCTTCAGAAATTCTCTTCCTTGGAGGCAGACATTTTCCTTTGTTCAGAGATAGTCTCTTCCATCGAACAAACTCCCACTCCACTTCTTTGGGTGTCATCACCTCCTTCAGTCTCACCTCACTACTTTGCTGCTTCCACTGCATAACTTTTTTTTAGATACCACTTCTTCCTTATATAGAAACAGTCTATTCCCATCATTTTCAATCAGTAGGGTGTCTGGTTATATTTAAGAATCAAAATACACACGATATTTGTATTATGGCTTAAATGCTAACACTGAGAATGAAAATTGTACAAGCTTTTAAGAATAATCTGCACTAAATATTAACTTATTCCAGTTCCACTGTAGTTGTCAATGTTTTATGCTATGGGCAGTTAACAAAATTCTTACCATACCCAAGTACATCACTGTCAAAACATCTTTGGTACACATTGTGACTCACGTTCTTTTGTATTATTCTATGGATTCTCTCAATGGAGACATCCAAACATGAAGGTGCATAGTATCTCAATGTAATGGCTTCACCATTGTTTGCAACTCACTGCCTGGGACACTTTCAAGCAAACTTGTTAAATGAACATTGCCCCTTCTTAAACAATTTTCTGAGTCACTCAGCCTCTGCCCACCATTACGAATATAAGAAGTATTCTCATATAATACTTTCCTCACTGCCTTTGATTTTTTCACAATGCCTTCACTTCAATAAGGTCTTCTTCTTTCTTAGTTTCTACTGTTTGTAGTCACACCTGCTCCTGTTGAACAGTCTTGTGGAAGGCCTCCATGTCTGCAACAACTATTGACATCCTTTTGAATAAAATCAACAAACCAAACTCTCATCTGGAATAGCAGATTTAAATCTCTACAGCAGCTCTTTCTGTTTCACAGAACTCAAAACACTCATTGCTGCAATTTCTCAAAAAGCTAACACTAGAAGGGATGCAATGTGCCATTGTTAACTACTTCTACTGACAATGAAAAACCCTAAGAAGCCATATGTCCAACCACGTTAGCCACACCTCCTACCAATAGTTTTATAGCAGTCGAATGACCACAGTGAAAAATAATAGGTAAATCTTTCCTAATGAGGAGGTCAGAGGACCTCGCCTTCTAAAAGTGCTTATATCGTATGTTTGCTTGTAACTGTACATACTCATGAACCAGTCCTTTGAGCATTTATATGACACTAAGCTTGCTGGTCATTTGTGATATGAAGGGAAAAAACACATATAGTGGATTAGAGTACAATGATTTGGCCACTTTTGCATAGTCTTGTTAAAATATATATTACAGGCAAAACAACAAAATATGATACTGGGCTTTTCCTTTTCTATTTCAGTACAATATGCATCACTTCATTGTCCTGCAGCAAAAAGGCAAAGAATTTCAGAATTATAATGATGGTTGGTATTAGTATATTTTTAGAAACATGAATTATAAATAGGTCTATAGCACATTGTCAAATCACAATTACGTGAACGCTTCTTCATTGAACACCAATTCAAGAAAAGTACAATTCATCAAACTAACTTTTCAGCAAAGTTTCCTAGGGCAAACCAATGGTTAGCCACCATCTGGAATTTGTCGTTTTCCCCACAGTAGTGCGATCTTGGAGTTGGTATATTTAGTTGGGGGGTTGGGGGGACGCATCCTCCCACATTAGAGGGTGCGGGGTGTGTAGCCCCCCACCAGCATAGGTGCTAAGTTTTATGTTTTTTTTTTTACAGTCACTAGGGCAGACTACTATCAGTTTGTCTGAGGAAAATTTTCACTGAAAAGTTAGCTCGATGAATAGTATGTTTGTTGAATTGGTTTTCGACTAAAAAGCATTCAGTTAATTGTGATTCAATGGTGTAATATAGACCCTTTATTAACATTATCTGTCACTGAGCTTCATGTTAAGAAAACCCACTAACATATGCACAATAATAATTTGTTATGCTATACATTTAAGCTACTTTCACTCTTTAAGTATTCCTTTTTTAATCATTTTAGTTTTCTCTAAACTCTTCTTTAGTTTCTTAATCAATAACAAGGAAAGCTGAAGAAACAGAATAGTTACAACTGACTGAATCTTGAGAGTGCTGAAAGAAATGGCTTCTTGAAGCATCAGTAGTTCATATTTTAATATTAAAGCTTCATGCAATTAATTAACATTCGTTATATTCAGTTACCCTGGAAACAGAGCAAAATGTATTGACTTTGGTGAATATTTGTCTTTTTAGTTTTCTATAGAGATCATTATAGTTTCAACATGCTTGCTTAGTGATTTAATTCTCAGAAATCACTAGCCTGTGACAGTTGTGTAGCTTGATTTATTATTTTGAAATTTACTCTTAAAAGTAACTCATTTACTCTGAGCCGGGTATATTCAAATACACTCTTAATGATATCTGCTTTTAAATCCTCACGCTTAGCTGTACTATGAACTGAAGTTTTAAGTTTTCTTTTATACATCAGGTATTTATTCAATGCTCTTATTCTAATCATGTTTAGATGCTGTTAGTGTGTATGTACTTCTCACATTCCAAGTTTTGTTTCTCAATCACTTCCATTTCTGCTAAGTACATTGTCTCTATTCCTAGTAATGTATGACAAACATCAGTAACAGTTAAAAGAACTTCTAAGGGTTGATTATGAGGAAAGTTTACAGATATTAGCAGTATTGTCTCCAGCACCCAGAGTTAAAAGAATTTAAAAACCTTGTCCTAGAAATATGCCTCAAATGGCAAATGCCACTACTTGTTAGAGCTTGAAACACAAGAGTACTTTTCATTAAAAGTATGCAGAATTTTGGCATTTGGAAGCAAGGCCATGCCTTGATGAAATGGAGCCGTTGGCAAAGAAATCCATGGTGCCTTCCTTGCTGTAAAATGTTCTATCCCACCACTAACCTAGTGCCTTGCCCTACCTGGTTTCCCACATCATGCATCCAGACAACGTTTTCCATGTTTTCTTGCAATTTATATTACTCTCCAGCATTCTTTCAACACAGACTAACTAGAATAAACTGCACTGTAAAAAATGTGGCGTAAATAACTGAATAAAGATGGTGATCTGGTGGCGACTAGGATGCCAGAAGCCGTAGCCTCCTAGATGCACTGAAGGGAATCTTGAATCTTTTTTTCTAGTTTTTGACAAAGTGATGGTTTGACAAAAGTTTAGACTAAGGAAAGAAACGTAGAAATTCTCTTTTGGCATTTTCCTGCATCTCTGTAACATACCTTAACTGACTAAGATTGCACTGCAATAATTGTGGTAGAAATAACTTAATTAAGCCATTAGGCTCACAAAAGCCTTGGGCTTCTAGTTGTGAGGAGGTACATTTTATTTTATTTTATTTTATTTATTTAACATTTGTTTATCAGGAAAGTCCAACTTGGAATGAATTCAGTTTTCAGTGGAGGCCTAGAGAGAAATGCTCCAGACGCATGCCTTTAAAAGCTTTTGATTAATGCTTTGATCCACTGATGATCCTGAAAAAATTTAATTATGGAAATAAGTTCTGTCTTATTTTTAAGGATCAAATACATTATGATCTAAGGCTTAATGTCAAAGCAGAGAAAATACCCCACCCCCACCCCACAAAAGCTAGTCTCCTACTGTGTACCTCCTGGTGGTATACTGAGATAAAACTGAAAGATTAAATGACCACAATCCTACATTTAAAGTTGTTGCTGTCATACACATAAGCAGCATCCCTCCTCATCATTATCCCCAGAAAACAGCCACCTTCTGTGTATACCTCTGATACAAAAACGAAAGTACAAATGGCCACTATGGCATTTTTCTACTTGTTGCTGTCAGACATATGTATACAACATACAACATGTTTCCCCACCCCTACACCAAAAGACAGCTACCAGTATATATGTGTGATGCTTATTTAGGAAAAAAGTAAAAAAGGTACATATCAAAGTACTGTATTCAAGCCTGTTGCTAGACAGTGTACTGCAACTAGACTTACTACATCAACCTTCTGTGAAACTTCTAAGGTTTGATTGTGAGGAAAGTTAACAAATATTAGCTATATTGTCTCCAGCACCCACACAAGCTATGCCATCCTTCTGTGCATATGTCTGAGGTTTGACTGTGAGAAAAGTAAAATGTCTACAGCTGTCACAACTGCTATAGGGACCTTTTGGGCATTGGTGAGCACAGCTAGCTTTATACTAAGTGGTTTCAGGGCAGAGGTTCTAGGTGAAACCACTCTACAAGGCTTGTGCTGAATTCCTCTTGTACAACATGTGGGTTCGAGGCCATCACAGCCTCAGATGCTCTGAGGGTTTAGATACTATGTGTGTATTTCATGTCTTATTTTTAACAAATAATTACTTGTTAACTGTTCTTTTTTTTTTCTTTTACTTCTACCCAAACAAGTCATGTCTCCCACAAGATGTATTGGTGATATTTTTCACAGAAGGACACTGTCTGTAACAGGCCAGTGCTGTCAAAAGATGCATATGTGAACACACATTCAAACACACATGTACACGTACACATGCACTCATACAAGATCACACTGCATACTTCTATCCATCCATCTAATAGTATTAATTTGCATCAGATTCCTGTAATGATGCCATGAATAACTGATACCTTTCAGAGAGTTAAATAGTCAAATAAGGGAAAAAAAACAAATTGTCAGTTCTCTCTTATTTAACACACACACACACACACACACACACACACACACACACACACACACACACACACACACACACACACACACACACACAGAGCACAGACACCTATAGACAGTATTTAGAGTTACCAGTCCAGTTGCCATGCGTATCTGGGATGTGAGTGGAAACCTGTGCACCTGGAGAAAGCACATATAAATCCAGGGAAGACATGCAGACTACTCAGAAATCACCACAGTCAAGAACTAAAACAGAGAATCTTTTGTTGTGAGGTGACGATATTAGTCCCTATGCCACTATGACATCCTACACAGTTATGCACAGGCAAAGAGGGTTTATAGCATTTTACCTATGACAAGACTTTGGATTGATATAGAAAACCAGAGAACTTGGATAAAACTCCATCAAAGAGACAGAGGACATGCAAATTCCACACAGAAAGACCCCCCCCCAAAAAAAAGTCCACCAGATAGAAAACACTGCAGCCTTCTGACACTACTCTGTGTGCCAATGTGCTAAAAATTAATTGCTTTCAAAAATATTGTACGCAGACCAACAAAGACATACAGTTATAGTGCCAACAGTATTGTCAGCTGGTGCAGAGGTTAAGAGTTCAAGCTGTAATTCCTGTGGTACAGGGTGTGATTCTTTCAGCCGTTGTTTGCCTACTGTGTGACCTTGAGTAAGACACTTATCAGACAACCATGAAAAGGGACTGTGTGTACAGTGGGGCTATTTGGTTAACAAATAAGATTACTACTATTATTATTATTAGTACATGTCTAAAATTTGAGTGTGGTAGAAAGTGAAAGGAATTATATCTAAGTTGAATATCTTTAATAGACGGTAACACCCCCCCACACACACACACGCACGCGTGCACATTCATGCATAAATCACAACAAATATTATTCTAGTCTGATTTCAGTGAAATAAAATGCATTGGGTGGCACTGCTCCTGCAAAACCAGATCAATGACTGTTTAACTGTGATCAACAACAGTAGTGAAATTTACATTCATCCACAGACTACCACCACCTCCAGAAATTGTAGCCACTTTGCTGACTGTGTCTACCACAGACATCTGGCTGTAATTTAGAAATAACAGCTGATAAAGGATATAGTACTTTATTTTATGTTGTCTTACACAAATGCACAGTAGACAGCTGCAGTATAAGCATTCTATCCATAGCTGATAAACTCTTAGTGCAAGGGCAAGGGGGCAACCTAAAATTAGGGACAGATTTTAAATACCACTCTCATATATTTATAGCATTGTTACAATAATGGGCTTTGCACTAGCATATATTTAATGAAAGCAATAAAGCCTGAAACTCAAATGTCTGTCATCTAGTGACTGCAGTTTTCAACAGTATGCCAGAAATCATTAAAAATTTTAAGAGAAAGGCCAAAAACATGAGACAAAATGGCAAAATCTAGGACATTAAATGAAATTAAGAACAGTTTCCAATTCACTTGACATAAATATGTGGTAGTCTGTTCAATCTAATGCCCATAATATCTGATTGCCTGTCAGGGTGAAAAAAAAATACCTTCTGCTATCCACACTGTCTTTATTGATCTGCACCCTGATAAAAGTACTCTTTTTTCTACTGTTGTCTAGGTTATTTTCACAGTCTTTTCTTTCAGCACAAAGTTCAAAATGTGGGGGGTTTCTGATTAGACTCCAGCCCACAAGCTTTGCAAACTATCTCATTGATGGGGCCAAGCTGAAAGACTGGAAATTGCAGTACTGTGTTTATATGGTACCTCTCTTCAAAACAGCCAGGGAGGCAGCATGTTCCTTCTCTCACAGAAAGAAAAATAAATAAATAAATAAATAAATGCATACGTAAGTAAACAAAAAGCCAGAAAAGCTCCCCTGACCTGTTGGCTCAGTAGGAGGCCACTTAGTTTGCCTGTTCATGTGGTTGGACATGTTTTGAAGGTATAAGTTATGCATAATGGACATATTTCTAATTTAAAGTTTTATAGCTCATTAGACTCAGTGCTCATTTAAAATGTGCTGTTTATTTATTTTTAGTATAAAATGTCATTTGATTTTTTTTATTAAATAACGAGTAGCAGTAACCACGTGAAATAATACAATATATTAATTTTCTTAAAAAGATGATGATTCTAGGTCATTGTGTTCTTATAATTACCATCAAGCTAAAGTATTTCAGAGCATACTGCTACAGCTAAGTTATGGTCATTATATCTGTACAGTGCAAAGGAAGACGTGTATTAGATATTGTCCAAGCCTGCTTAACATTTTTAACTTAATGTAATTGGAACGCTTAAGTGGTGCTTGCATCAATATACTAGCCCAATATAGAATATCCACATTCAGCAGACATAGAGGTGGAAACCAAAACCACAGAATGAGAGAAAAAAAAATCACAGAGCAAAATTACAAATTGTGCTCTTTAAGCTAAATTTGTTTGACTGGAGGAGTAACTCCTAATACCTCAAACAGGTCAACGTGTTATAGAAATCTCAGTAGATGCCTTGAATGAAATTAAATACTTAATTTAAAGAAAATATTTTGTCTGTGACATCTGGAACATTTTACTTATATCATCATACTTCGTCAGATGTGTGCGTGTAGGTATTACAGTTATGAAGATACCCTATGGAACCAAATAGACTGCTTGTTAGAAGGCCAGAGGCCCATTATTGAAAAAAGCATTGGAAATATGTTAGACAATTACTGCATTGCCAGGTAAGCATATTTTCCTTACATGGGAGTTTAATTATAGAGGAATCTTGAAAAGAGTTTTGTATCCCTGTCTGTACAACTATAAACCTGAAGAAGAAAATAATTTAAGTTTTGAGATATCACACTTGCATTGCTGTTAGTGATGGATGTTTTATTTCTTGCTATACTGATTAAGACATTTAAAATATTTACAGTTTAGAAGTCATTCAGTATAAATAAAATATGTTCCTTCTTGTATATTGAAGATGAATGGACAAGAAAACAAACCACAGAACTTAATGCATGATTTTCATCTACTAAGTGGCTCAATGTTTTCAGAAAATGATATCATCCTTCATTCTTTTTGGAACAGATCACACTGGCATTTTTACATTTTCAACAGAATTATATAATTTAATTGTTTTTTTACAATTCTTCCTTGTCTAGTCATGAACTACTAGTAAACATCAACCGGGCTAAATTTCTCTTTCCACTTTCACAGAATCATTTTTAAACCATATTCCTCAATTATTTAGTAAATAAATAGAAACAGTTTGCACACCATCAGATAAACCTGACCTGTATTTTGTCAAATCATGAAGACACATGATGATGGTCTTATCTTTTAATGACTTATTACTATTTGCAAGTATTTGCATAAATTATCCCAAAGCATAAGCATGACAATCCTTTCAGTAAAAAACAAGAAACTCGTACCAGCGAAGCAATAAAGCTACGGGGTATTCCAACGCAGTTTAAAGGAAACACAGTTTATTGCCACAAACTCGTCTTGGATATCAGAGCCACCACCATGGTAACGGGCAGTAATGTGCAACTCACGTGAGTTTGTGGCAATAAACTGTGTTTCCTTTAAACTGCTTTGGAATACCCCGTGGCTTTATTGCTTCACTGGTACGAGTTTCTTGGTTTTTACTGGAGTTGTTTTTCACTCGGTTTGCCTGCATTTGGATTTAACAATCCTTTTAGTATTATAGTACACAACCGTTCCACTGATAATTGCAATGTACTTCATCTGGCCACATTTTTGCAGTGTTTATCTTTAACAGAACAAAAAAGGTAGTAGCTTCTCTATAACAAGCAACTTATGTTAAAACTGCAGCAAACGCCTATCACATTATTCCTTACTTTCCATGTGGTTGCAGCAAATTTGATTATCTTTTACATCCAGCCTTACAATGACATGACCTAACTTTATATTGCCAACAAATGTTAAGCCCCTTCTACTATAATTATTCTCATTGTATTGTTCTTCCTTCATTCAATGTGCTCATCACTGAAGAAAGCTTGCAATGAACTTCACATAATTCCGATTTTTTAAATGTGTAAATAAATATGTAAAACACCTTAGGCAAAAACACGGTATGAGGGAGCATCTGCAACATCTGTAAATGAAACTGAACAGTGTATGTTTATTTTCATTTGATGCTGTGTACCTTGGTATATTACCTATATTATACTACCTTCAACACTCCACATTGTGCTGCTGAGGTGCATTTATTAAAATTAACTGTTATGTTCTCCAGTTATTATAATATTGGTGTAAAACACAATGGCTTGGGACTAAAAAAAATGTGGGTGAAGATTCAGGCAAAAAAAAAAATTCTCTTCTAATGCTGGTTTAAAAATTCATGACATTAGAAGCACGGTTTGACTACCACTGTGCTGGATTAGTTGGTTTAAGGGGGTCATCTGTGAAATGGGCTAGTTGCTGGAAAAGCTAAATGTGAGACTTTCTGAGATTGTATGTGTATGGGTATGTTATCTGTTTTTATGACACTGAATTTATCAGTGTTGCAACTGATACAGGCTGAAATGGAGTTGTGTAAAAATTGTCACTGGTTGTTGACAGGGGGTAAGGCAAATCTTCTCTTAATAATGGGAGCTGGTAGGACCTGGTTGTATATTCTGGTCGTGGGGGTGGGCTCGGGGGTTGCAGGGGCATCAGAGTATCTTCACTTACTACTGGACTTAGCTTTAATGGATGAGAATACCAGTCATATATTGTGTAGAGAGGTTACTATCAAGCATCCAAAAAGGACACTGATAATGGTTGTCACCACTTGGTACTGCCTTCATCAACAGCAACAATAATCAGAACTGCAAATCTCTGCCTGCAAATAACACATGATGACATTTATTCTACTCTCTGTGTACTGGTGGAAGAGGTGTAAATAAGTTGTGTTAATGTCTGTGAAATGCAGTTCTGTAAGATACTCTTTGTATATCTTGGAATCTTGGAGTAATAAACTTGCATCAGTCATAGGACTGATAATTTCATTTAGGGGGTTTATTTCTATAATGTCAACCTAAAATAATATCACTTCTTAAGCTTCACTTCAGAAAGTTGATATAATCCCTTTTTCTGTGGCACGACTATGTTCAGGAGAATATAGTAGGGCAATCTTTACAGACTGCACATTATACATTAACCAATCAAATGTTGTTTTATTTAGAACAGGCTGAAATCCGCTAACTATATGTAGCCATGTAAGAGTGAACTCATCTTTCAGAAAAGTCTTTTCATGGGTTATATTCAGAAAGTGAGCACTGCATGTCACTGACACCAAACAAGAACTCTACTGCAAATGTTGATTTTCACCCAGTGATTTAGAAAAGGGCTCCAAACTGAGCCTTTATGAATTACTAATGGACAAGTTAAGGTTGCTGCACTAAGGCATAAGACAGCTTAATGCAGGACTGACCTGATCAGTGGCTGGTTTCCCCAACAATCTAATATTGCAGTGAATTATGTGAGGGTATGAGCGGGTGTGTGACTTAGAAAACAGATGCCCAATTTTGCAGCACTAGATATTTCTAAAGTAATATTAGCAGAGTGGCGTTACAGCTGCAGAATGTATTAATTTATTTTGATTGTCAAGAAGATTTGAAGAATATTGTACTGATGTCATTTGCTCATTAGCATGCAGAATAAAGTAATACATGTGAATTACTGTCCACTGCACAACCTTTAGTAAAACAAACATCCTGCATACCCATTGTGTTGACTTTTGAGGTTTGCATAATGAGCAGACAGCCAGATTTCTGTCCTTCTTTCTTTTTTACAGCTGTCACTGACTTCTGATCTCTAGCTGTTCCCTATTACTCTGTCGTCTTCAGCTCCTACATCAACTTCTGACTTCATTGGGTAAATTATCCTTCTGCCTCTGCATAGAAAGCCTTATAGGCTTCTAGGGCTAGTATTGCTGCACTCTTTGGTAGACAAATGAAGCATCATGGCCATCAAGTTGCAGCTAGCTAATGTTTTTATTTTATGCTTTCATTCCGTCTGTGTACATAGAAACATTCCGGGATGGGCATCCAGTGAGCAGTGTAGGAGTGTTCCCTACTTCCACAGGTGATTTAGCCTCAAGAGCTAAGCACCACTTGTGGGCACAGGCCTTCTATATAGTTGCTGGTCACCATTGCAGAAACATATAAAAGTGCATCCATAATGGCCTGCTTTCTTCTCCTTCTCCTACGTCCCAAGACAGACAAGCAGGCAAGTCCTCATCATTTATCTCCTTCCCAGCTGGATGTTGCAGTGACTGGCCTACTAACTAATCTGACACATCTGCATTGTAGTCAGCATGTTCAAGGTTTCCTTCCACTACACCTGGAATCTACAAGTGTATACATTTCTAAATTATGACCAGCTTTTAATCCTGACCATTTCCTCCTGAGTTTAGCTTTAAGAATTTCTAAACACAACCCATATTAGAGCAAAACAATGCATTCAAATTTATATCAATATTACTTGTTTGATTTTGATAGTCTTGTGATTGTTCAGAGTGCCAGTAACACTGGTAGAATTAGTGCAAGCTATTTACAAGGAACCAGTCACTAAAATATGAAGTGTTCGGTCTCACAGAGGGGTTCCCAGTGGGAGTGTGTGTGTGTGCCAGGATTCAGATCTGAGATAGCTGCTCTTCATACTGGTGATGGAATACATTAGCAAACAGGTCAGAGGTGACAGATCAACAGAATTGCTGTATGCAGACAATGTGGCCTTACAGGCAGACTCTGAGCAAGAACTTCAGCAAAGGATAGGGGAATGACATGCAAAACTGAAAGCACATGGGATGAAACTGAGCACAGTGGTAATGTTAGCAAATGGGGCAAATCAGAAGAAACTGATAATTGAGATAGATGGTAAGATAGTGGAACAAGTTTACAGCTTCGAGTATCTGGAGGGGGGTCATTGAGGAGAAGGGAAGTTTGAATGAAAAAGTAAAATCTTGAATCAGAGGGGCTACGGCCAAATGACATAGAGTGTCAGGTGTAGTGTATGACAGAAGCATGCCAAAGAAGCCGAAAGGTAAGGTGTACAAAACAGTGGTGTGACCAGTACTACTGTAAGGTACAAAAATCTGGGCAGTAAAGGTAGAACAGTTGAAGAAGCTAAGGGTGATGAAAATTAAGTGCTTGATATGGGTGGTAGGATGCACACTGTGGCACAGATGAAGAAATGAGGACATTAAGAGCAGAGCCCAAAGACAGTCCATTTGCAGACAATATCACATAGATCAGATTACGGTGGTTTAGGTACATGTGCTGAAAAACAGAAGACAATCTGGTGAAGAAGATTTGGGACAGAAAGGAAGAAGAAAAGAGGAAATGCGAGCATCCAGCAAAGAACTGGATGGATTATGTGAGAGAAGATCTGCAATGGTCAGGCATGAGTGCAGAAGAAGGCAGGAGAGTGGCATTGACTCAAGAGAGATGACAATAGCTGACACAACATCCCAACCCCATGTAGAAAACGGGGAAGAAAAGGGGTCGATGATAAAGATGATCAATATTACTTGCCTCTCTCTGAACATCAGTCACATTTTCCCCCAAATGTACAAGTCTGTGTTTCTGACTCTACAACATTATTTAGGTTGTTATTACTATTAGATATTTGAACATATAGTTTTACCTCACTCTTTAATATTTTCTACCAGCCATACTACACAAAAACTAATCAAAATGAGCAGACTGATTCTACACCAACTTCATTAGTTAGATAAGTGTTTTACCTGTATACACAATACACATGCAGCTTTTCTATCCCTGCTCTAATATGGTCACAATCTCATGGATGTGTAGGCAAGCAAAAACATTCAGCTTTTAATCACACTATCCAGAATGTGGCTATTCAACTGCATACTCTCAAAGATGGTGGCACATACATTTAGGCACAAAACTAGCAATTTGAACACTAAGTTTTAGACTGCTTTTCCTAAATTTCTGTTCTCTACTTGCAAGAAAAGTTCCCTTGTCCATCTACTATCAGTTTTGACATTTTTGTCTCTGATCATATAAAAGTTACTAATCTTTTCTACTGCCAGACTGAAAGCAACATCAAGATCTACTCCATTATTGGATCAATGGATCAATAACTAAGAAATTTTCAGTCTATTACTGTACGTTCACACTGAGAACTCTGTGCATATTTAAATAAGGGGCTACAGGGAGGGTTGACCACCTGCAGAAACACTTTTCTTAATGATTTTTTTTTTGATAAAATTGCATTGTCCCATTGACTTGTACAGTTTTGTTTCGGTTAGTTTCTGAAGGATTCATTTTTTGCGAGCTTTGATGTCATAACAGAAACCAATTTGTGCAATATAAACAAGCAACATTAGAATACTTTTTTTATTTTTTGTTTGCATTTCCTGAGAAAAGTGATGAATTAAGTTGTTAATGCAAAACACAATAGTCAGGAAAAAATGTTCACACTGAGAACTCATTCGAAATTTGCCTGAAGTTCTAAGCCCCTCCCCGAAAAAAAGATTAATTAACTTTCCTGTTTATTTCCAAATGTCTTTACTTGTAGTACACAGCATGTCACTAAATTTTACTCTTTGGCTAAATATGCTGCTATTTTTCAATTTAGATAAAACATGTTCATAAATTTAAAGCATATCTCTTCTAACGTCTTACCAGTGAAACCTACTTTCCGCTGATAAAATCATCACACCCTTACTTTCATATATGAGCTGTCATTTACTACTGAAATTCTCCCCTCCCCAAGCTTTAAAGTATTCCCTCTTCATCCTACTTCCTAAAATGCCATCCCCAAAAATCCCATAAAAACCTCTGGCATGTCTTCACCCTCACCATTTTAGTGGATATTTTTGAGAAAATACTTCTTGCAAGCAGTTGCTAAAACACATAAGCAGTTATGGACTACTCTGTAATAAGTAAGGTTGTGTTAGAAACTATTTCAGCACAATTAGTTCCTTACTTTCTCATGCAGACTCAATATATAGCAATATAATTGAAGGAACTGTTGCAGACATGGCTAGGGCATTTGAAATGGATGACCACAACCTACTTTTCAAAAAAGTGGGGAAGTTATCTTTTTACAAAACACCAAGAAATGGTTGAAAACTATCTACATAGCAGAACATTTCAAGTTTACTGTAATAACCTAACTTCTCATGTCAAATTTAATACAGGAGTATTTCACAGATTAGTCTTAAGACCCCTCTTATTCTTACAATTCTTTAATGACCTTCCAAAGTTTTCTTCATTTAATATCACACTGTAAGCAGACAATATTCTCCTACTCCCAGGAAATAAATGTCCCTCCATCCTAAAAACTCAGCTGAACAATCCTTCATCAACCTTTAACACAGGGCAAACTCTAATACATAACTGATTTTGACCACAACAAAACAAATGCTATGCTCTTCTCTTCAACCAACAAATCCCACCTATTTCCACCTATTAGTATTTCAGACAGTTAAAATAATAACATTCCTTTTTCATTGAATATAAGTACTTAGATCTCAACCTTGATCCATGTTGCACTTTTTCAAATCACATTGGCAAAATCATTAATAATGTTGTATGCTAGTTAAAACTCTGCAGCAAGATGTCACACCTGTCTTTCCAACGTCTAAAATATCCTTAGACAAAAGTGTACTACTCCCCTAGCTGGAATTTGGTCTACCCATGTTACTTCTCACTCCACCTATAATACACACCAATTACAAATTACCAGAAATAAAAGTTCCAGATTTACACTTCTTGCTCACTTGCACTTATATCATTCCTTTCTTCTACACAAACTTATGTGGCAACTTCTTACGGAAAGATTAAACTACCTAAAAGATACTTTATTATTCAAGGTACCAAATGAATACTGTTCTCCTTAAAAAAATCCATTTTAAGGATCAATCATGCTCACTTACAAAGATTCAACATGATATAACCAGTCTTTCTAGACCCCCCCCACCTAAGCCTATTAGTACACAGGCATTCCCCAGACAAAGCCATGAATTATTTAACAAACTCCCTGCAGAAATAATGTGAAATAATCCCTTCAGGATTTCAAAAAGATCTAAATGAACATCTCCACTATACTGCAAATGTTATAATGATAATGGCTGACTCTAGAAGGAAATGCTATCTGGACTTTAACAGCTTGGCAACTCTTCTCTTATACTTTAGAATGTTATTGTTTGCACAAATGAGGGTGGCCACGGTGGTGCAGTGGTTAGCGTTGCCACCTCACAGTAAGAGGCTCTCTGGTTTGATCCGCAGCTGGGGTGCCTTCTGTGCGGAGTCTGCATGTCCTCCTTGTGGTCACATGGGTTTCCCCCGGGTGCTCCGGTTTCCTCCCAAAGACATACTGTAGGTGGACTGGACACTCTAAATTGGCCCTAGGTGTGCGTGTGTGCCTTCTGTGGAAGGTTGGGTGCCGGGCAGGCAACTCAACACCATAAAAAACTCCACTGCCAATCATGAGCGGATAGGTGATCTGCTGTTGTGACCCCTCACCGGGAAAAGCTGAAAGAAGAATTGTTTACACAAATTACATATTATTTTGTGCTATAATCAAATGATTTATATGTTATCTTAAAGTGTAACAGTTATTGCACTGTTGTAAATATGTTCAGCACTTCCATCAATTTGTAAATATTCTCTGTACTAATATCATTTTTATTCATTTTATGCCCGGATTTCTATGCCTGTGCCATGGCTGAAAAGATCTTTGGATCAGCCCACCTATCCTGTTATCATATAATAAAACAAATAAATAGTAATATTATTTTGAAAATAAAATGATTGCTTAGTGGATATGATACAGTTGCTTGTTGCTTTTTACAGAGTTACATAATCCAAAGTATAAGGTTTGTAAATGATTTTTGCTGTTTTTTTTTTTCAAGTTCATATCTGAATCAGTGAATCTGTGACCTTTCTTTAGCAGAAAATTTGCTGCAGGCATTTAATGCCTTTATGACATTTTATAATTGCTAACCTTATAATAAGGTTTCTAACTTTCAAAGACACTTTCTGTATCGCTTATTACTTTTGTATATCACATTTCAGAAAATAGCGTGAAAAGGTTCATTCACCACCATGAAAATAAATAAACAAGTAACTTTGGGAGCACTTCACAGCAAATGATTACATGAGTCCTCAATACTTAAATTGACAGGCCAGATTTAGTACATTCTGAGTACACTTTGTCAAATTTCTACAGACTCGAAAAAAAATGGCATTTTTCTAAGAAGTTTGCAGTGTTACCCATAGATTTACATCTGTATAGTTGTCTATGAACTATCTTGAAAATGCATTTGTCTTTTGGTAGCTGTCATAATTTTCCTTGGATAATTCATGATTTCTAGCTATTAAAAAGAGAGGAGTAATCCATTTTATGGTTGATCAATTTAAACACAGTAAAACTGTACATTATTTTAGTGCAGGACCTTGCAGTTTAAATTTCTCTTTTCCAAGGAACTAAAGCCTACAAATTAATATGAATGTACAAGAAGTACAAAAGTGATAGCCCACGGCTGTTTGTTTGGGAGCTTTGTCCCCGCATGCCTAAAGGTTGCAAATAACTGTTAACAGCATTAATTTCAAAATGAATTTTTGTGTCAGGAAACCACAGAAGAGTCTCACAGCATGCTGTTTAACAAGTTACTTTTCTGAGTAAAACTCCAACTTACAGAGAAGAAAAAGAAAGACTTGGTTTCTCTAGCCACTCCCTCAAGAACTGTTGACACTTTTTGTGGTAGTCCTTGCCCTGATATAATCTGTCATTCCCCTTATTCAGCACTATATTACCATCTCCAAATAGCAGAGCATAGTCCACCTCATTCATCTCTTTTTCCTAATATCAGTCTACCCTCTCCTTATTCGGGGGATAGATATTCTCTATGGCCAACCTCTGACCATTCTTGCTTCCCTTCCATATTACCACTTTATGGTTCCACTACACCCACACTCTTTGGTAACCACTTCTAGACTTATGTGGAACAATAGAACTACTCCCTTTCTACCCCCATCTGTTTATGGCCCACAAATGTGATTGCGAGCATTCTCAACTTAAATTTATAAGATTCCTTCACATTGAATTTGGTTTCTTGCAATCCATCTATGACACTGCCTTCCTGTATTCTCTTTCTTTTAATCTGATGATTATTCACCAAATGCTCCTTGACATAAATTTGAGATTTCTTAGTGTTTCCAAGCCTGGTCTTGCTATATCTATTTCTGTTGTTTGTAAGTACATATGCCAAATCTAATCACTGTCCCCTTTTTCTGAACACACCTCTTCAGCCATCATCAGCCTGGGTGCTCTTCAGTACCTATGCCCAACCAGATGTCTCAGGTAGCGTGAATAATAAATTGTGTCCAGGAAGTTCACCTTTTACCCCCTCCTGGTAATGAGACAGATTTACCCACACAACATCTATTAAAACTATGATTTATCCAGTCACTGAAAACTCGTTGGAAGGAAGCCTAGCATTATATTAAGGTACAGGAATAGTAAAAAGTATGTCACAGTCATTATTTAAAATCCATGCATTCAATTAACTTTTATACTAAACTGACCCATGAATAGTATCAATTGCTGTTAGCTATGCAGTAGTTATGCAGATGTGTATCACAGTCTTACCTCTCTCCATTCATATTCATGCAAATGGTGCACTGCTACAGTTATCCCTTTCCACAAAGGAGGAGTGACTACAGACCCTGTGAACTATTGCCCCATTAGCATGATGAGTCTGATATGCAAAGCTATGGAACACATCATCATGAACCTAATAAACAATGATATATGGAATCTCCAAACTCTGTATCCCACACAGTTTGGTTTTGTGAAGGGTAGATCATGCCTGCTCAACCTGGTTGACTTATTTAAGTCAGTTACCAGTGCTGGGAATGAAGGAAAGGTGGTTCATACAGCCTACCTTGATCTGGCCAAGGCCTCTGATACCATTCCCCACTCAGGAATCATAGAAAAACTCACTAAGCTAGGCATCGACCCCTATATCACTAGGTGGGTTACAAACTGGCTCAAAGATAGAACCTACAGTGTGAAAGTAGCTGACTCCAAATCAGACTGCCTACCAGTCATGGGTGGAGTCCAACAGGATTCAGTCCTGGGTCCTCTCCTGTTTGGTATCTACTTCTCTGAAGTCCAGGCCAACACAAATGGACTCTGGCTGACAAAGTTCACAGATGATTGCAAGTTGGGAGCTATTATTAACTCCCCAAGTGATGTTGACATCCTGCTGAAAGGCCTCACTGAGACCAGTAACTGGTGTCAGAACCATGGCCTTAAGCTCAATCCCAAAAAATGTGACATCATCCCCTTTGGGAAAAACTCAGTTCCCATGAATTACCCCATCAATGGTAGTCCACTGAACACAGAAGGCATTATAAGAGATCTGAAAACACAGGCTGACAGCAACCTCTTTTTTGACCACCACATTGACACTGCAGTCAGAAAGTCCTTCTATGTGGCATATCTCATTACTAAGGGTTTTGAATCCAGGAAGAAAGAGGTCATCATCTCCTTCTAATCTTCTTTCATTAGGCCAAACATCAAGTACAATGCCCCATTTGTCATGTACCTCACTACACACCTGAACCAACTGGAGAGGCCACAAAAGTACCTCACAAAGATGATCCCAGTCCTTAAACCCTTGCCCTTTATGGACAGACTCAAAAAACTCCAACTATTCTCTGTCTCATATTGCCTACTTACAAAGCCATGTCTGACCCAGCTCTGTTAGAAATGCTACATCTAAAGAAATACCAATCCCTCCTCAACACACACTGCAGAGACCTCAACCTCATTACCACAATCAACAGAACATGCTGGAAGGACAGGTTCATAAACAAAAGACTGCCCATGCTATGGAATAGACTTCCCATACATGTCAAACAGAGCACCTCACTGGCCCTTTTCAAGAGAAATCTTGATGAGAGGACAAGAAATAGAAAATTCACCCCAGGGATCACTCCAGTGGCTCTACTTGACAGAGGCAGTGTGAACTAATGTCGGGTGGCATGATGCCAAGATAATCCTATGGGCTAGGCTTGTAAAGGCTCCAGGAGCATTAGCCTAGTACAAACCTATTAACCTATGTGGCAGTTGTATACTAAACTAAAAAAAAAAAAAAAAAAAAAAAAAAGCAAAGTGAGTAATATTTAGCTACCTCCTTTTGCTACAGATGGCATAGATATACCAGCAATGAAGGAGAGCAGACAGGAAGAAAACCCATCACCAAAGTTGTGCAGCACCCACATGCTAGAATGAAAAAAAAACCTTTGAAACTTTTATTGAGGGGGAGGCAGGGAAACGGTTTAAGAAGAGTCATTACTTATATCAACATATCTTTCCTTTTCACATTTCCCAACCTACCATTGAGTTGTACAATAGATTTGTGTACATGGAAAAAAATGATGAGTAAGTCCGGTCACCATAAAATTCAGTTCAATCATTAGGAAAAATAGGTGGTATTGTCCAAGTATGCATAATCATTAACAGGGATCAACTCAGAAAAAAAAATGTACAGGATTTCATTCCAATCCATCAAAGCAACTGTCAGTGAAGAACCTGTATTCAGCATTACTGCAATAACCTGCTCCTCAGCAGTTATCCATTAAGTCCTAAAATTGTCACTCAACAGAATCAACCATTTTGAGTGCTCTTATCTGGCCTTTTTGGTCCTTGACTAACCAGCAATGCTCATCAGTTGTGAAAGATGAATCTGAAAAGATCTCTGAATGAGATTTTTCAGTCTCTCTACTAAATTTATCTGGCAAAGATACTTTGTCTTTTTTTCTTACCTTCTGCCTATAGCCTTGTCTACACCAGTCTTGGAAAGTCCACATACATCCTTTATCAATCTAGAAATTTTTGATCTGGACAGGATGGGTATTCCTAGAGACTGCTTCTGCTAGTGGCCTTTCTTTCCTTTATCCATCCCTTTGTCTTCCATGCTCTTCTTCTTTCACTCTCGCTTCTTGAGTGTGGAAATCTGCACTCCTACAATTAGAAGCACTACGCTCTGATTCAAGGGAGCTAAGATGTCCTGGATATTGTCTTTTCTTATTTTACGTGTGATAGGTGATCTTTGAGACATCTTCTGCTTTGACATTTCTCTGTCCACCTCACATTCAGAAATGTAATCTTCCATAGTAGAACCTTGTCTAAATACTCCTAATTGCACAACTTGTCAACAAACATCCTGGCTTATTCCTCTTTGTTTAAAAACATGTTGTCACCATCCACTTCAGTGATAAATATTACACAGCAGGCTAGTTACACTTTAAACTGCATATTTTCCAACTGTAAGGTTTATAACCTGACATTCTTTGCCTCAATGCAAAATGAGTTCATAAATAAAGTAGATTAGTCTGCTGTGAACAGTAGATTGTTTTTACCCCAGCTAACTTATCTATTCTTCCTACTGACAATCAGACAGTCTCCCATATGATTAGATTGCATTGCCATTAATATGTGTAGAGGAGAATTGCTAATTAACCTTTTCTTAGGTCTCACCCTGTGCATTCTTTCAATTGCTGGATTCAGGTACACACAGCACCTCTGTAAATAAATGCTCCACATAGGATCACAACTCACTATCTATAATCGTCTCTGGTAAGACCTTAACTCTAATGTTTGTCCTGCATGATTGATTTTTCAAAATCTTCGCTCTTGCTTACCTGCTTTGTAATTGTAGAGTTTACCTCTTTCCCTCTTTTTTCATTAACACAGGCCACCTTGTTATAGTTGACCCTAACGTCAGTGACTGCCAGTGTAATCTGCTCCATAGTATAAATAATTGTTCTGAGGATGCACTTTTAAAACCTTCCATAAGCCTGTGTGTTTTCCTTTCCTGTCACCATAATTTCTAATAGGGTTACAAAGTACTAACTAGTTAAATTTAATACTTCAGTGTCTTGTTGACATGGAGAAAACCCCTTAAGCCCCATCTCCATTACAGTCAAGCCATGTCCTCCCAATGTTATTCTTTTTCATCTTACACTTATTTGCTTAATTCATCTCAGAGATCATGCTAGTAGTAATGGCTATATAAAAAGATGATTTACTTTTATGAACAAGTCTCTCTATTTCTCCTTCTCCGTACTAAACTTGGCTTACCATTCCTTGATCCACTGACTGAAATCTAGGTACTTGGCATGATGTTCTTCGAGTTCATATTTGAAGTTATTTAGGTGCTTTATACAAAACACATTCAACAAAGGAGTAAATATAACAGAAACAAACAAAGACAGTAATGGAAATACAGTAAGTAACTAAAATACATACTGCGCATGGAATATGAGTGCAGAAATGCTGTTCTTTCCTTTTGCTCCTTGTTCCATAATGTTTTGGTACAGCCCAGGGATAATCCCAACCCCCAATAACCCTTTCTGAGCATGATAATTTCAGTTTTTGAAGACAGTCATAGTTTCAGACAACTTTATGTTATTTACATCCCTTTATGAATGATCTGCACTTTATTTGTTTACTACCAGCAATGCAAAACTGACCTCTGCATTCACTCCTTCCCGTTAGGACCACATATTATAAATAATCTGTATAAACGTAGCCTGTTGGCAGACAATAAAGTTTTAAGATTGCTAACTCCCAACTTTGATCATTGTTTTGACAAGTTCTAGTCTACAAACTAAATTTTATTGAAAACAGTATTTATCACTCCCCCACCCCATAGAAACAGTTTAGTAGAAATCTGGATGCAGATCACATAAATATGGAGTTGATAAAAAACAAGATATGAACTTCAGGTCAATGCCATATTGAAACTAAAACACAAGACCATGACCTTTAAATTAATTTCATATTAAAATCAGCAATGTTTTAATGGAAGGAGATTAATTACAGGGAAAAGAGAAGACACATGATTTTAGACTCTATGGTTTCTCCGAAAGTGAGGAAAGTAATGGCCAAATGGGTTTTAAAATTCCCTGAATCCTTCCTGTCTGAGTCAGAAAGAACCTAATAAGCCATAGGTGCAGACCCTGCAACTATTCAATAAATCCTCCACCACCAGCTATAATGAAAATCCCTCCTTATTTCATAACTGTTATACTCTGCTGAAATAAATCCACATTGATATGTATGTATAAAAAATACATTAAGATGGCACAACTTTCTGTTCAGTCTAGTGGCAAAGCAAAACGTGTATCTCCCCTTATGAATTGTTAATGTCAAAACCATCAAGACCTGTGTACTTTACCCTCTGACCTTAGGTTGGAAACTGTAAAATTATAAAATACCATAGAAGAGGATTCTACTGAATTATTAAGACAGGAATAATTCCTTCAGAATCAATAATAATGGTAATAATACTACTACTACTAATAATAATTAATAAAATCTAATTTCATGGTGAGTGGAAACTGAAGGAAACAACTTCAAGGATAAATAAATCAACAAAACAGTGGCAAATTATAGAATGAAGTCAACTTGTAAAGTATGATGCCTATATTGGTCCAACGGATCCTAAGTTAATTGCTTAATTTCCTAAAGAAACAAACCATGGAAACTATATTGGCAGTGATATAGATTATAATGCATGTCTTCTGTGTGTGTGTGTGTGTGTGTGTGTGTGTGTGTGTGTGTGTGTGTGTGTGTGTGTGTGTGTGTGTGTGTGTGTGTGTGTGTGTGTGTAGTCAGGGAAAACATTTGCCACAGATTAGGTCACTACAGATATTACCAAGATGCCGTGTGTGTTAGGAGGCTACTGATGGTACCTGTAGCAGTGTGAAGAAAAAGGCATATCTCAGATGACCAGAGAATGATCATTCAAGTGTCAATGTACAAGGAAAAAGGTGACGCTCATGACTGTAGGCAGTATAGAGGTATCTGACATGTCACACTGTATGAAATTACTGGAGAGAATGATAGATAAACAAATAAACAGAGTAGTAGAAGCAAAATGAAAGGTGACAGGCTCAGATTCAAATCAGAATGCACCACAACCAACCCACATATAGCAGTGTAAAATAGAAATGAGAAATGAGTACAACTTGGCATTCCTAGACATAGAAAAGCATATGACAAGATTCCAAGAAAGCTGGATTGGGTAGCTCTAAAGTGGTTCAAAGTCAAGGAAATATTGTTAGAATTAGTACAGGCAATGCACAAGTACTGAATAACACAAGTATGAACAATGTTCAGACTCACAAGGGGTTGCCAGTGGGAGTGGGTGTGCATCAAGGTTCAGGTCTGAGCCCACTGCTGTACATACTAATAATGGATTACATTAGTACACTGGTCAGAGGGGACAGATTAACAAAGCTGCTATATGCAGATTATGTGACATTACAAACAGACTCTGAAATGTAATGTCAACAAATATTGGAGGAATGGAATGCAAAACTAATGGCACATTGGGTGAAACTGAGTATAGACAAAACAGTTTTCACGGCAGCAAAATGGGGAAAATCAGGAGTTGAACACTGAAATAGAAGGGAAAATAGTGGAAAAGGCAACAACTTCAAGTATCTGGGAGACTTGTTTGAGAACAAGGGAAGTCTGAATTAGGAGGTCAAAGCTAGAGTCAGAAGGCTGCAGCCAACAGGTACAGAGTATAGGTTAGTGTTTGGCAGAAGAATGTCAAAGAAGCTGAAAATTAAGGTGTATAAAGTAGTGGTGTGAGCACTATATTTGTATGTTACAGAAACCTGGGCAGAAATGGCAGAGTTGTTGAGGTATCTAGAAGTGATGGAGATGAAGTGCCTGAGATGGGAGGTAGGATGGACATTGTGGAGCAGATGAAGAAATGATGATATTAAAGCAGATGCCAAAGAAACTCCAACTGCAGAGAAAGTCAAAAAGAATAGATTACAGTAGTTCAATCATATGTGTGGAAAGGAGAAGATGGTTTAGTGAACAGGATTTGAGAAAGACAGGAAGGAGGCAAGAGGAAACAAGGATATCCAGCAAAGAGTTGGATGGATTTCATGAGAAAAGACCTATGACAGCTGGGCATGATTCCTGAGGAATGAGGTAGAGCAGAATAAACTGAGAGAGGTGGTAAAAGTGCACACAACACTCCAGCCATATAATATTAAGGTTTTATACCTATATAATGTGTGTGTGTGTGTGTGTGTGTGTGTGTGTGTGTGTGTATGTCTAATCTATACACACACACACACACACACACACACACACACACACACACACACACATATATATATATATATATATATATAGCTATATATATAGCTATAGATATAGATACATATAGATAGATATAGATATAAAATCTTAATATTATATGGTTACCCCTGCAGTCTAGTTTCTCTTCATTTTGCGAGTCTAGAATGGAAACACAAAAATCCATTTTTAACTTCACAGAACAGCATTCACTCATTTATTCATTCTACAATCCACTTTTTTTTTCTCTTCTGGATTATGTGTGAACTACAGCTTATCTTGTCAAGCAATGGGCAGAGGACAAAGAATCAATCTGATCCTGGAGAGGGTACTGGCACATACACTTATGCACTCACAAAGACATACTGCATGCATACCCATGGGAAAATGAGATGATCTCTAATGTACCTAATTTATTTATTTTACATTTGTTGACTGGGCTAGTCTAACTGGATATATGTCCATTTTCAGTAGAGGCCCGGTGAGAAAAGCTTCTGCAAGTTACTAAAACAAGTATACAATATAACAGTAGACAAGTTTACAGAAAAATTGTTAGATACAATAAAAAAATGACATGAAATAAAAACAGTAACAATTTTAGTAAAGGATACTCATAAAAAAGAAGACTTTTTTTTTTGTTATGAGGTTAGAGGATAGGGAAAGAGCAATAGTTATCAGATGAGAGTAAAAGTTCACTTTTATCAGGGAAGTATACACTATAGTAGCATGAGCAATAGAAACCAAGTTTAGTTATGACATTTTTGTATATTGGGTATAATCAGTCAGGGTTGGAGCAGGGACAAAGCCAATGATTCTTTAGATATTCTTTAAGATGCTTTTTGAATAGATGTGTGGAGGCAAGTGAAGACAGTTCAGTTGGAAGTTGATTCCAGCTTTTACCTACTGTGTTGGAAAAGTGTGAGTCCCCTTCTTTGTTGTTTGATTTGACATTAGAAACTAGAGGTTTGCTTGCTGAGCGAAGTGTGGGGAGATTTTTGTAGGGGGCGATTAGATTAGTGAGGATTGGTGTATTATTGGGGTGATAGAGGATTTTTTGGGTTATCACAGGTTGCTGATAGAGTAGCTTATTATGCAGTTCAAGCCATCCCAATTGTTTGAGGTTATGACAGCGGTGAGTTCTATAGAGGGAACAGGTAGCAAATCTAGCTATGTTATTATGACAGGTGGAAAGTTTATTAATGTTATTTCTAGATAGATTAGTATAAATTGCAGAAGCACAGAAGAGGGTAGAGGAAAGGTGGGTCTGCGCAAGAGTAATTCTGGCTGGAGGGGTAAGGAAGGGCTTGATTCTATAGAGATCATCTAATTTCTTGTTGATGGTTTTTATTGTTGAATTAATGTGTTCATCGAAGCTAAGGGAGTTGTCAATTGTAACTCCCAGTAAGCGGGTAGATGTATCAGGGACTATATTAGTGCCATTGCTAGAGGTTACTATGAAATTAGGGATAGATGACTTAGGAGTAGGAGCAAAGAGTAGTAGTTTTTTTTTTTTTTTTGCGGTTTAGAAGGAGGCAGTGTTGCATGAACCATTTTTCAACAGTGTTTAATACTGATTGGGTTTGGAGTTGAAGAGAGTTTATGGATTTGGCAGAACAAATTAATGTTGAGTCATCTGCATATTGGATGCAAGTGGCTTGTTGGTTATTGGTATGTAGATTGTTAATAAATAATGAAAAGAGAAGAGGACCTAAAATTGAGCCTTGAGGTACACCAATTTTCACTGGGAGGGAAGCAGAAAGGGTATTATTCCAAAGGACAGCCTTCTGTCTGTTTTCAAGATAGGATTTAAACTAAAGAAGTGATCGTGAGTCAAGTGATTGGGCTTTTAGGATTTCAGTGAGTAAGTTGTGATTCACCATGTCGAAGGCCTTTGAGCAGTCTATAAATAGGGCAGAAGAGAAAGTATTGCTGTTGCGATTTTCATTAATGGAGTTGGCAAAGGATAGTAGAGCAGTAGTAGTGCTGTGGAATGGTCTAAAGCCATGTTGGCAATTGGCAAGCAGATTATTGTGGATAAGGTGGTCAAGTAGCTGTCTATGTATGCATTTCTCCATTATTTTAGCAATGGGTGAGAGTAAGTCTATAGGCCTAAAATTTGATAGCTCAGTAGATGTGCCATCTTTGTGTAGGAGGATGATGTGGGAAACTTTCCATATGGATGGGATTTTGTTTTCAGAGATAGTTCTGTTTATAAGGATGGAGATGGGGTAGGCAATGGCTTTAGCTGCTATTTGTAGGTATTCTGCTGGAAGGCAATCAGCAGAAGGGGTGCAGGGTTTGAGTTTTTGAAGGAATATAGAAATGAGGGATGTAGGAACAGTTTGTAAATGAAAGGTAGGAGTTGTAGGATTAGGGGTGTTTAGAGGCAATGTGGTGCTTGGTGGTATAGAATTTGCAAGGTTTAGAATGGCTTCAGTAAAATAGTTATTGAAAGCATCTGGAATCTGGTTGGAGTTATTTTGGAATCCAGAAGGTGAAGGAGTTTTAGAGTGTCCTGGTTGAAGTAGTTTGTTAATGCCTGACCAGATTTTTTGAGGTTGTGCTTTTTGGGATTGAAGGAGTTTAGAGTAGTAGTCTTTTTTATCTCTGAGAATGTCTTTCTTGGTGGCATTACTTAATTGTTTGAAATAAAGGTGATCTGATGGACTTTTAGAAGCTCTCCATTTGTTCCAAATTTTATTTCTGAGGTGGATCTTTTGCCTAGTTTCCTTTGTTAGCCAGGGGGCAATTTTGGTCCTTAGATGGGAGGATCTAATAGGGGCATGGGAGTTTAAGATTTGTAGGAATTTTGTATTGAAAAAGGTTACTGCTTCATCTAGTTGGAGGTTTAGCATAGGAGACCAATCACATGCTTTGAGTTCATTTTGGAAGGATTGAGGATTGAAGACTTTTTTGGAGCGGCAGGTTATAATATTATGAAAATTATGACAATGGGTTTTCTGCCTAATAACATAGGTTATCATGTGGTCACTAATATTGTCTGGAAGGATTCCTGGTTTATAGGTAGTAAGATGGCTATTGAGAAGGATCCAGTCTAAGGTGGTAGCTTTATTACTTGGTTTATGGATTCTGGTAGGAGTGGTAATTAATTGAGAGAAACCATGTAGATTTATGTGATTGGTAGGATTGTGTATAGAGCAAGTTATCCAGTCTATATTAAAGTCTCCTAGAATAATGGTTTCTTGAGGCAGGTGTGAGGAGAGGTGATAGAGTATGTTTTCGAGTGTATTTATATTATTTCCTGGAGGAAGATATATACAAATAACATAGATGGATTTGGAATTGTTAGCTACTAGCTTGGCAGTTAGGATTTCTGCATTGTTAGTTGGTGGTAGGTGCATGTCAAAGGTGCTAACTTGGAGTCCTGATTTGTACAAAATGGCTACTCCACCGCCTTTTTTGATTTTACGGTCGTTTCTTAGGATATTGAACCCTGGAGGAATAATTACCTGGTCAAGGGTAGTGGGTTTTAGCCATGTCTATGTTATGCAGAGGATGTCAAAGGGATAAACTTGTAAGAGTGCATGAAGGTAGGTAGTTTTGTTGTTAATGCTACGGATGTTAAGGTGAGCTATCAGGAGGGAGTTAGATGGTCTATTTATAGTGGTGTGATTAGGTGTTGTTGAGTTATTTGGGAGATTGAGTATATGAGTATTGGGACTGGGGTTAGGATGAATATTGCCGGCTAATAGAGGGTGTTTTTGAGGAAATTGGATACACTTTAGAATTTTGTAGATAGTGAGAATGGACCGTTTGACGTGGAGGTAGGTTAATTGGGTAGGTCTATGGTACTCAGGAAGTAGGTATGTAGAGGTACAGGTTATATTACTATGTTGGAGAGTATGTCTTAAGGAATTAGGGAGAGTTTGTTGGTTGGGATAGTGTTCAAGGAAGGAGAATTGTTCAAGGGAGGTTAGTGTGTAAGGTATAGTGAGAGCTACAAGAGTTGCAGTTAAGATTAGAGGATGAGTGGAAACATGATTTCTGTGTTGGATCCATTAGGTTGAAAGAGAAATGGTAGAAATCAGTGGAGAGAGAGATTGAATGTGGAGGTATGTGGGAAGGGGGTGGAGAGTGGTATGGAAGTAGAGGGAAGGAAAAGGGAGAGGAGAGTTAAGTGTGTTGGTTTGAAAGAGATATGACACTGGAAGTAAATAAGTGTGGTGGATTGGGTGAGATAAGGGTTAATAAAAAAAGTAAAAAGGAGGAGGAAGAAAAGTTTCTATACTGTGTAGTGGTTCAAGGTAGGGTGAGAAAGGAACAGGTGTTGGAAGTAATCCTAAGAGTAGTTAAGATAGGAAGTTGCAGATGTGGGGGGTGTGGTAGAAGTGTGGCAGGGAGTTTTGATAGGGGGAAGAAACAGGAAGGGGAGTGGTAAAGGAGGTATATAGTTAGGACCACTGGGGGTGGGTGGGAATTGGGGGTAGGGTAGGGGAGCAGAGTGAGCCCAGAGGGCGAACGGAGCGGGTTAGAGCAGATAAGTAACGGATCCCCTGGAGTCAATCAGAGTGGAGGAGGAAAGTCAGAGACAGATGCAGTAGTCACACGTAAGTATTGAGTGACTTCTGTAGTTCAAATGACAGAAGAAAAGGGGGATAGGATGAAGAATAAGACGATAGAGTGGACAGGGAAAGAAAAAGAAAGGCTAAAAGGATAGAGAGGAGATCCTAAAGAGAGTGAGAGAAGAGATTAGTGGGTGAGCAAAGGGTAAGACGAGAAAAGGGGAAATCAGGTAGGGGAGTAGTATCATTAAATTAGGAGAAACCAGAGGAAAGGTAATAGCAAATAGGTTGGCAAACAGCACCCTCTAGTGGTGAAGGAGCAGAATGCGGGATAAGTTAGAAACAGATAGTAGCTAGAGGTGACTCCGACAGAAAAGTCAGGGAGGGGGGAATACACTGCAGGTACAAGGACAGGTAAGGGTCTGGCTGCTGGCTATCTGACTCAGTGTCTTAAACAATCTGTAAAGCTGGGTAGAAGATATCTAGAAGGTTAGACTAAGTTTACACAATGGTTGCAGAGAGGATAAGTCTAAATACACTTTAATGTGTAGGACCAGGGAAGAAACATACTTTCTTATTAGATTGACTCAGAAGGGATTTCAGTCCGAGTGAGTCAGCAGAATTAGATGGCCTCACGGTAGGATGGCTTGAAGGCAGGTTTGTGACAGGGTCCCTTAAGACCACGCAGGTCCTTTCAGTAGAGAAGAGGGGTCAAGTTTCTTATTAGATTGCTCTGGTACAATAAAGGCTGTCCCTTTACCCACATACCACACTGCTTAGGTAATCCAAAAAAATCGAACTCAAACGGATATTTTAAAAAAAAAAATATTGTAAATAAAATGTAGGATACATGAAATAAAAAACATTAAACACATAAAAAGAAAAGTAACTGATTTAGCGCTTTCATCTCCTGAACAGAGACTTCTTCAGAATCCAGTTACCATTAACAAACCATGTATTATATATCACAGTATTTTCAACCCAATGGTTGAGAATTGAGCAATTCCTTTCATTACATAAATAATTACTTGACAAAATCACATAAAATTAAAATTAAAAGGGCTAGCTTCAATAAAAAGTCTGTGCAACACTGCAAGAAAACATTGTGTGTAGTAAAATGTGTTCAACAGTACTACCTATTAAAAACACAAAAAAATACAAAAAATAGTATGATATATAACACCAAAAGAACACATATATAAATAAGTGCATATTGTTATTATTATTAGAAACCCTAAAAGCACAGTTGATGTTAATATGAAAGAATGTATATTGTTTTATTATGTTTACTAAAAACATCCCTATCCAAAAGATTAATAAATAAATAAATAAACATATTATTAAATAGCTATGTATGAAGATATATTTATATATATGTGTGTGTGTCCCAATATATATGTATGAAAATAAGATAAAATATAATTGAATGTATATTACAATATATGAACTATAAAAAAAAAAAAAATATATATATATATATATATATATATATATATATATATATATAAAATATAAAGTATATAAATATATATATAATATAGAAATGTATGAATATGTTTAAAATTCTAATAAATATGCAAATTGAGTAAGGTTATGCACACAGGGAGGGTATACAGATAGGGGATTTAGAAATGGTTTTGTGTCAAGACACAATAGGTGATTGTAGTACTGAATCAACAATAGTTGTACAGGATGTCATTATCCATATGTTTAACAATTTTAATATGTTCAGTTATACTGATATTTTGATTAACCAAGATTTTTTTAGTTTGTTTACAAAAGGGTTTACTTTTGTACCTGTTAACAAACCTAGAGTCGAAAACATAATACTGGACATCAAGTTGTTTACACGAAAATTACATTTCAGACATATATACAAGGACAGTGCAGTCCAAGATAGGGAAAACCTTTTAACTAGACACAGTATATACAATCCTCCCTTACAACATGAAATCTTAAATTTTGAAAAATGTGTAATTAAAAGGATACGAAATGGATACAAGAATAACAATAAAATTAGAAGTAATTTGACAAAGGCTGAAGAAAAATTATTAAAAGATTTGAGTAGCAATGAAAAAATTTGTGTAATGAAACCTGATAAAGGGGGAGGGGTGGTTATTATGGATAGATGGGATTACATTAAGAAGATGAAGGATATCTTGGACAAAGAAGAACAGTATGGTTTAGTAACGAAGAATGAGATCAATATATCATATAGGAAGATAGATCTCATTTTGGAAGACAATTTGTTTACAGGAATGATTGACATGGAATTATACAAGTTCTTAAAAGTACCAAAACCTGTTATACTGGGTATATTTGGTATACCAAAAATACAATCCACACATGCGACCTATAGTGTCATCTCAAGGATCTAAAACCCAGCCTTTGGCTATTTATGTGGACACTATGATAAAATAATTTAATACAAAATATGACCATATTCTGGTAGATTCATGGGATTTCCTGAAGAAAATTGGTGGGAGTATTTACTCAGACACTATGTTGTTCATTACTATTGATGTCAAAGGTTTTTTTTTTTTTGGTTATACCTCAAGCCATTGGCTTGGAATGGTTTGAAAAAACCCTTATTGAATTGAAATTGTTGACAGCAGCTGAGTTCAGAATAGTTTTGGAATGTATGGAATTGATATTAAAATATAACTATGTTTATTTTGAGGGGGATTATTATCATCAGAAAGAGGGAGTTGCCATGGGCTTTGCTTGTACCCCCATATATGCCAACATTATAATGTTATTTTGGGAAAAGAAATATGTGTTCAATTCTGTATATAATCAATATATTGCTAATTATTTTCGTTTCCTGGACGATAGTTTTGTTTTATGGTCTGGATCTTATGACCATATCGAAGAGTTTATACAGTATATAAACCAGACAACTACCTTTTTGCATTTTACACATCAAATAGGCATTGAGGAAAAACATTTTTTAGATATAAAATTAAGTAAGGATAATCAGAACAAATGCTAATGCTACAGGTCAAATATATTTAGAAAAGAACTTCATTCTAATGCCTATTTACACTTTGACAGTGACCATCCTTATCAACCTAAGAAGAACATTGCAAAAGGACAAATGATTAGGATGGCCAGAATGATCTTTGATGATGCAGAATTTCTAAATTAAATTAATAATGTAGAAAAAATGTTCTGCGAAAGAGGCTACCCTATGGATTTTATTAGTCCTATAAAAGAATATGTAATTTCAGAAAGAGGTAATAAATATAATCCTCTGTTAACAAAAGATGGGTGTTTGGAGATCACTGTCAGGAATAATAGTAAGAACAGTTTCAATACTCAGAATTTATTTGTAGCAAGTTCTACACCCTATTTGACGATTACATACCATCAAGGTGTAAAATGGTTGAAAAAAAGCATTAATGACACCTGGGAAATGTTTAGGAATATGGCAACGAAAACTGATGTATTTCAATGTGACATCAAATATAGTTTTAGAAGGAACAAGAATATTAAGAACATTATTGAACAGAGAAAAACTATAGCCAGTGGAGCCAACAAGAGGCATGGCACTTTCAAATGTGGTAGGTGTGCACAATGTTCATATATTGCCGGATTGAAATAAGTTAGAATACCAAGTCTGGACATAACTTTAAAAGCCAAAAGATATAATAGTTGCTACTCAAAAGGAGTAGTATATCTAGTGTTTTGTAAGGCCTGCTGGAGCTATTATATAGGCAAAACTGAACGTCACCTTAGGAATAGAATATATGAGCATACCAGGGATATTAACAAACATAATGATAATAATGCATTATATAGGCATGCATTGGTATGTAAACAGGCAGACTTTAAATTTTGGGTGTTAGAGGAGATTGAACCCATGGATAGAGGAGGCAATTGGGAGACAAGGTTAGAGTATAGGGAAATGATCTGGCAGCTGATATTAGATGCATGTAGTGGAAAAGGATTAAATGATCACATTTCTATAAATCTGGCACTAAAAATATTGGCAACGGACCCAAAGAAAAGGTAGAATGAACAATAATAAAGGGAAGCCTAAATAACAAATATTAGTTGAATAAAATTAGTTATATTTTTAAAGTTTTTAATAATGTTCTTAATACCTCAATGTATATATATTTTTAATTTCAATACTAATAATTTTTAATAATGTTTAATATTAATATTTATTGAACAATTTACTTTCATTAATATTTGTTTTTTATAAATTCAACATCCATTAATATTTGTTTTTTTATAAATTCAACACAATAGGGTTTCGGTTATTGTGTTCATTCTTACTCGATTTGCATAGTTATTAGTATTTTAAACATATTCATACATTTCTATATTATATATATTTATATACTTTATATTTTATATATATGTATTTTATAGTTCATACATTGCAATATACATTCAATTATATTTTATCTTATTTTCATACATATATGTATGTATCCTACATTTTATTTACAATAATTTTTTTTTAAATATCCGTTTGAGATCGATTTTTTGGATTACCTAAGCAGTGTGGTACGTGGGTAAAGGGACAGCCTTTATTGTACCGGAGCAACTTTGTGAAGTATTGGACTTTGTTCTTGTTGCAACTTTCGGGTTGTGTGGTTCTTATTAGATTGACTCAGAACGGATTTCAGTCCGAGTGAGTCAGCAGAATTAGATGACCTCACGTTAGGATGGCTTGAAGGCAGGTTTGTGACAGGGTCCCTTAAGACCACACAGGTCCTTTCAGTAGAGAAGAGGGGTCACATTTCTTATTAGATTGACTCAGAAGGGATTTCAGTCCAAGTGAGTCAGCAAAATCAGATGACCTCACGTTAGGATGGCTTGAAGGCAGGTTTGTGACAGGGTCCCTTAAGACCACGTAGGTCCTTTCAGTAGAGAAGATTGGTCAAGTTTCTTATTAGATTGACTCAGAAGGGATTTCAGTCAGAGTGAGTCAGCAGAATTAGATGACCTCACGTTAAGATGGATTGAAGGCAAGTTTGTGACAGGGTCCCTTAAGACCACGCAGGTCCCTTCAGTAGAGAAGAAGGGTCAAGTTGCCTAACACACAAACAACAGAGGCCAGGGATGCCAAGCCAGCAGGTAACAAGAAAGAAAAAAGTATTATATATTTGGGATGTACAAGGAAACTGGCGCACCGAGACAAGCCACAGTTGGTTAAGAGCTGTGTTTTCAAAATGGTAAGTGCTGCACCACTCAGAGGAAGCACTTTTTTATTTTATTGCATTATTAGCTTAGCTCTCTTTTAATCTTATACTGAAATGGAGCCTTTGCATAGCATTACATGTCATGTAAAGTTATATACTCTTGATGATATTATGATAAGCAAACTATAATCACATCAAAGTGTCCACATATTTACCTTTCTATTAGGTCAACAAAATGGTGATAAGTATTCAAGAACTGGCGATCACTAACAAAAACTTCTGCAAAGGCTCCATGTTTAGATATTTTTTTCAGGATGGTTTAAGATTTTCCAGTGGGTTGACAGCTATAACAAATATTATTTCTCAGATAGCTAATTCAAGCCACCATCATGTTCACCCACTGTCTACTGCTCCTCTCCAAGGTGAGACAAATAAAGACTTCATTTAAAATGCCTTATTTTATTGGATTTCAATAGTCTTCTTATGATGTTTTAATAATGTGTCTATTCAGCCTGTCTTCTTTAACCAAATTCTTATAATACACAACTGCATACCTCTGACTCACTCAGCCACTAGCTGAAGAGTATACGAATTTCAGATTTGCAAAATGCATAGTGGAGAAATTGGTTGTTGTTGAGACTGAAATCAAAATTTTCTGTGGCCATGTGATTGCTTACAAGTATATCTAAATCAAATTAATGAGCTACAGCCTACTACAGAACTCTCATCAGAATCAGAACTAGAGATGGCAAGCATTATCCACCTCCAGACAGTAATAATACTGTAGGAGTGACTTGAATCAGCTAACATGGAAGCAGCAGTAGGTTTATTAAATGATAATAGCCCAGATGTGGCTGTGGCAATATATATATGAATATATATGGATTCACTTCATAACACTGAAAGCTCAAAACACTGAAACTCAAAACACTGAAACCAAAACAATGAAACTTCAAAATCTTGAAAACTCAAAACACTAAAAACACATATGCATATACTGAGTTTAAACAACATAAATCATAGCACTTTCCACCAAGTGTAAGCAGGGGGACAAACCACCTGCACCCCACAGCCCCTACACCCCCTGCAACTTATATATATATATATATATATCTATATATATATATATATATATATATATATATATATATATATATATATATATATCAACTCCAAGATTGCACTTCATATTTTATATGGGTCTGTATCACTTTTTAGAACACTTACTTTGTCAAACCTTTATTCATTGAACTTTATCCATTGAACACCATTTCAGCAAATGATTATATCATTGAAACCTTTTCTGGGTGAAACGATCATAACAAAAATGGCATTATTTTAAATTCTGTAAGGTGGGGGACCACAATTGTGTATATATATATATATATATATATATATATATATATATATATATATATATATATATATATATACCTACTCTGAGATCACAGTACACTGGGGAAATGGGGAAATGGGCAAATTTGTAACAACAGCCAGCTAACTCCCTTCCTTGGAAAAAAAGTTTCAGTGATATTACCATTCACTAAAATGGTGTTTGATGGATAAAGTTTGATGAAGAAAAGTTTGACAAAGTAAGTGTTTGACAAAATAACATAGACCCATAGCCGGTCTTAGGCATAGGCCAACTAGGCAGCCACCTGGGGCACTGCTGTAGTAGGGGTGCTTTTCCAGTATTTATTTGGACCAAGATGGGGCACTGGGTGGTGAAGGGGGGCGGTGCCGTAGAGCCCTTTTGCCTAGGGAACCAGTTGACCTAAGGATGCTCCTGTAGAGACCCATATATACATAGCCAAGTATATATATCTACAGAATGTCAGTTGTAAACAAGAGTGATGCTGACTTATTCAAGCATTGTCCGTCATGTTTGCAACATCATAAGAGACAACTGGAGAATTTTAAGCAGTGATGTTCTTATTAAGTGTATAGTGGGTGAAACTCCTTCTTTTGCATTCAGAAATGGCAAGAATCTTAAACAGCTGATATGTCATTGGACTGTGAAAAGAGATCAGCCTTTGACAAATAGAGTGCATTTACCTGCACACTGTGCACTTCCTGTAGATATATCTTGGAAAGGCAAGCCTTTGTACAACCAATTACTGGAAGAGCATGCAGACTGAAGGGCTGTGCTGATTTTAAAACCAGAAATGTTATTTATATTGCTTGCTGCCAGCAATGTACTTTGTTTTGTACTGGTAAAATGAATAGGCAGCTGAAAGAAAGGATTTTTAAGGACATAAGTGCTATATGCTTAAGAGATATGAAGAATCCTCTAATGAAACTTATTGCTCTAAATGCTGGTCATAATTTTCTCTTTTCAGTGTTACAAGTTGTATTAGCAGATCCAAGGGGTGGTGATATCTGTTTAAGAACAGAAACAGCTAAGATGCATAGGATTGGCAACTTACGTGCAGACACATCCTCTGGTCTTAACTCATGTCTTTGTCTCTAACCTGCCCTGAGAGGGCAGCGATTGGAACACTGAACTGTGATTATTTAATGCTAACTGTTAAATTTTTACACTGAGGAGAAGTTATTATATCTTGTGAAGGGTACAGCTATGTACCTGAAAACACTTATCTTTTAGTTTTAATACCTGTTTTTAGCTATTCATTCATTTAATTTTCAGTTTTAAGAACTCAAGAGTCCGTAGTATGTTTTAATTTTTTTATGTGCCTTGCCATGGTGGTTGTGATAACGTTTGTTATCCTGTGGTTTTATTTTTTACTTCATCCACCTTTAGTAGCCATGTTTTTAATCTTTGTGGGCCAGATTCATGAAGGCTTGCAGGGAGTCTAAGAGTAGAGTAAGACTCCAGACATCCATTATGTCTGCTGAGCGATCTAGCAACAGCCGGTAGGGGCGTGCATGAGAGCTCCTAAAACAACTCTTGCACGGACAGTGTTATGTTATGCAAATTACCTCATTTGCTACTGAAAGCTATGCAAATGAGGTAAATTTGTGATCCAGGAAACACTAACCTGTCCGAGTAAGAGTAGAGTTATTTGCAGAAATGTACTCCGTTGGTAACGGAGTACCGTTCTGCAAATAGCAAAACGGAGCTATGACAGCTCCAAATAAAGGATGCATCCAGTCGAGGAAGCAAGCCAATGGCCAAATATAAGGCCATTGGCATTTTAATCTGTTGCAAAATATTAAAAATAATTTTTTTCCCCGATATCCGATGTTTAACCGTAGTGCAGCGCCGTGCAAATGTGCGGCGCTATAAAAACCAGAAAATAAAAACAAAAAAGCCAAAAATAGGCATTTTATGAAAAATATTTCTCTGCCATGCAGGTGAATGACAGGCTGAAGACAACATGGCTACTGAGTAGTGGTTGCTAAGGGGGGAAACTCAGTTTGAGAGATGTAACCAAGCATTAGTAGGCAATCCTATACAAATGAGGATAAGGATAGCGAATCCCAATTTTCCCTGCCATGTGAACCATGTCCCTAGATTGTAAGTGTAGGATTAGGGGAGTATTACAGTAGAAGATAGGTGACATCTTGAGGGGGTATGTATAAAAGACTGTAAGCTTATTGGAGCAGAGTGGCATGTGTTTGCTGTGAGTTACTCAGGACTGGAAGAGGCGTGTCTACAGCTGTCTGAACTGAAACCCAGAAACCGAAGGTATGCCGTGGATATCACCAGAGTTTCTTGCAAAGATGCTTACACTGTGTGCACGAGTGTGCACGTCTCTAAACCCGTCTAAGCCTGTGTGCGCATGTGTGCACGAGTGTAAGCCTGTGTAAGGCTGTCTAAGCCTGTGTGCGTGCATGTGCACTTGTGTGTGCATGCTTGCGCTTGTTTGCATGGCGCTGCCCCCTGTGGAAACAGAAAGGGAAAAGGAAGGAAAAGAAGTAGTAGGAAGTTAACCAAGGAGAACTAGCAGAGCTGCTAGGGGAAATCAACCAGAATCAGCCAATTACACAGGCAGTACACTAGCCCAGCCCAGCCCAGCACTTAGAACTCTGCAAACAACATTCCCCCATGTTTTTCTCAGAGACACTGCAACACTGCAGTCTACAAAGAGAAGTGAAAACTTAAAAAGCTTAACTGAGATAAAAAATGGTAGGGCTGCCATTGCTATTATAAGGCAACATGTGCAAGATGCTGAGGGTGGTGCCATTGCGAATGCTGCTGAGCAACCCACAGTGAGGAGACAGAGAAGAGTGTACAGACCCAGGGTAACCTACCAGGGGCTACATGAGCTGGAGATAGTGGAGTGCTATAGAGTGGACAGAGACCTCCTGCAGCAAATTGTTGAGCTGTGCAGGCCACACCTCACGCACAGAACCAACAGAGGGGAACCCCTCCCAGTGGAAACCAAGGTATTTGTTGGCCTAAGATTACTAGCAACAGGTACCTTCCAGAGACCAACTAGTGATATGATGGGGATTTCACAGGCATCAGCATCCAGGGTACTGCACCAGTTCCTAAATGCCATGTCAGCACATGTCATTGATCATCTATATTTCCCCAATTCCCGTGAGGTATTGGCCAGCAATATGCGTCTCTTCCAGCAAATAGTGGAATACCCTGAGGTAGTGGGTGCAATTGACTGCACATACACATCAAAGCACCAGCTGGTGAGTGGGGTAGGGCCTACATCAACCACAAGGGCTTCCACTCCATCAACTGCCAGGTCATGTGTGATGCCCAGGGCATAATACTGAATGTGTGTGCTGGCTGCCCTGGAAGCTAACACGATTCCCATATCTGGCATCTGATGCAACTGTACTAGACATTTGCCAATGGGGACATCCCTGACGGTCACCTAGTGAGGGATGCTGGATACGCACTGGAGCCATGGCTGATGACACCCATCAGAAATGCACACACACCTGAACAAGAACTCCATAATGAGGCACACGCACAAACACGAAATGTAATCGAGCATGTGTTTGGGATGCTCAAGTCACGGTTCCGGTGCCTGGACACATCTGGTGGAGCCTTGCAGTACTCACCAACTACATGTACCCAAATTGTCATGGTATGTGCCATGCTACACAATATGATCCTGTGAAAACAGCTGCAGCAGGAACAGCATGGGGCAGGGCCAAACAGCCCCCCACCATTGCCAAGGCCTGCACAGGCACAGTGTGACTCAAAGGAGGAACAACCTGAGCCTGCCCCAGTAGGCAGAAAAAGGCATGCCCACTATGCCTTGGCCTTGGCAAAGATGCAACGCATAGCACATACACTGGCTCAGTAAGAACCCTGGAAATGATACCTCTCTCTGACTCGCACATAAAATAAAAGGGATGCCTAACTTGACACTTCCTGCTTCAACACATGTATAGGGAGTGCACTATGTGGATCCGACATAGGCAGCCCTGCAGCACCACCTGAGTCATGATTGCCATATTTTAAGCAATATAAAGCAGTGCTAAGCAGCTTTTGCCACTATTTTGTATATGTAAACAAAATTCATGCTCATATCTGCTTTACTGTTCTTTAAGCAGTCTGGTCTGCTAAGCATGAAAATAAAAAGCAGTGACAGGGCTTGAACCCAGGTTACTGTGCACTATAGTCACAGTACTGACCCACTAAACCATGACGGCATTTCACTGGCACAGCCACAGCAGGACAATTGTACACTAATGCAAACACAAAGAAATGTTGTAGCATGCCCCTAAAGAGGCATATGGGTAAACTCCCCTACAGGCCTTTGCAGACAGAGAACAGCAGGCCAGGCAGTGTGATGTGGGTTGGGTAGGCTATGAAGTCACAATCTAATATATGTGACAGTGGATGCTAAGATCTGTAGTACAGTAGTATGCCTCAAGTCAGTACAGACTGAAATGGAGTACCTTACATAGCAGTGCAGGCCTAACAAATGTGTATAAGTGTCAGCTGAATCCCTCATCCTATGTACACCCACAGTAACAATCAGGTGTGCCCCCATGTAGAAATGTACAAAGAATAGCTGTCCCCCCGTACATAGAAATGTTGATAAGTCTATGCAAAGTGTCTCATGGAAGCCTTGCAGGCACAGCATGATCCCTGTTGATTTATGACACAAAGGTGAGCCCTGCTGTAAAAATACAACTTGATTTTCCACACACATATAATATAAATGTCTATAGCAGCTGTGCTCACACACTTCAACAAATGTAGTGGATTTCATTCAGCATCACACTGAAAGGTCATACTGGGCATGCTCACACACTTAGGCTAAATATGGAGGTGATAATAAGGGATCTATGGACAAATATGGTTAGTCATGTCTACTTCCAGAAACACAATCACAAAGTGCTCAGAAAATCATGCTATGTATTCACACAACCTGCCAAGGTCTGTGCATGTAGGTCAAAGGAGGTTCCCTCTACTCATCAGTCATCAGACCCATCAGAGAGTACCACAACACACTTGTGATGAATCCGACTAGGCACCGTCAGCAGCTGCAAAGAGCACTGAAGTACCTAAACAAGAGGATTACTGGACTCAAACAGTTGCCGCATGCAACAAGACTGAATTTAACCCAATCTGTACTCTGCTGCATACTGTCTACTCAGGAGATCTCTGCACAACAGACAGGTCCATGTCATGTCAATACTCAGATCTGTTCTGAGTTACAGCTCAATGGCACTAAATATACAGACCCAACTGATATTGCCAACATCCTGGCAGATAGGATCAGTGTTAACTTTACTCCCCTCTCACCCATGAAAGAGCACATCACTATAATGGAAGACTGCAAAGTTGCTGTCATCATGGCTGCACAGGTCAAAAACACTCTCCAAAGCCAGTATCACAGCAGCCATGGGACCAGATAACCTCCCAGGCTGTGTTCTACACAAACCACAGAACGAACAGGCACCACACCAACATACCATGTTCAGTCATAGCCACACCTCAGGCTTTGTTCCAGCTGAATGGTGAACAGCGACGGTTATCCCACTACACACGGGTGGAGTCACCACGGACCCCAGAAACTAGCACCCCATTAGCCTGATGAGCCTGCCCTTCAAGGCCATGGAATGTATCATCATACAACTTATAAGAAATACAGTTGTAATCCCCAAACCCTGGACCACAACCATGTTGGGTTTGTAAAATGCAGATCATGTCTCCTAAACCTGAGAGATGACATTGAAGCAGTCACCAGAACCGTAGACAAGGGTAAGGTGGTTTGCACAGCCTATGTAGATCCTGCCACGGCTTACAACACCACCCCACACTCTGTAAATATAGATAAACCCACTAAATGAGGTATAAATTGCTATGTCACAAGATGGGTTGCCAACAGGCTTACTGACAGAACACACACTGTGAAAGTAACAGACTCCATGTATGACTTTGAACCAGTGACGAGTGCTGTAACACAGGGTCCAGTCCTGGGTCTTGTCCTGTTTAGTATCTACTTCCCTGAAGTAAACTTTAACATGGAAGGTCTGTGGCTACTGAAGTTTCCAGATGACTGCAAACTAGGAGCCATAATCGTAAACACTAACGATGTGGACATCCTACAAAAGGGCCTCACTGAGACAGATGGCTGTTGCCAAAGCCATGGGCTCAAGCTCAATGCCAAAATGTGCATTGTCATCCCCATTGTTAAAAACTCTGTAGCCATGAACTACAACATAGGAGGTAGTATACTTAACAGTGAAAGTGTGACAAGAGACCTTGGGTCACAGGTGGACAGTGGACACAACTGTGATAATCACATCCCCACAGTAGTCAGGAAATTCTCCTATGTGGCACACCTCATCACAAAACGTGTCTCATGCAGAATAGAAGAGGACATTGTTCCCCTCTACTCATCACTCACTAGAACCATAATAGAGTACAACACCCCTTTTGCTATGTACCTCACAAGACAACTACAACAACTGGAAAGCTTGCAGCAATACCTCACAAAGAGCATTAGTGGCCTGAAATACATTCCATACACAGACCATCTCAAAATGCTCTAGCCGTACTCTCTTGCATATCACCTACTCAGAGGTGTTCTCTGCCTAACATATAAAGCTATGTCAAACACAGAGCTGTTGGACATGCTCCACGTAAAACACTCACATTCCCTCTGATCTTTGGACCCAAAACCACGAGTGAAATACCAAAGGAAGGGGTGTATCCATTTACCTTAAGGATACCCACACCTACAGGTTAGTGGCACAGCATGAGGCCTTGCAGACCATGCAAGTGCAACTAAAATTGGGCAAAGCTGCTTATCAGATTGTAGCCTGTTACAGATCACCTACCTTGTCTCAGGAACCTCACTCAGTAGTCCTGAGAACAGTGGAAAATACAAAAGTCCTATCAAACACCATTATATGAGGAGATTACAACTACCCAAACATTGAGTGGGAGAATTACTCGTGTACAACGTCCTTTGTCCAATGTTTCCTAGAGTTTAAAAACTCTAACACCCTGGAACAGCCGGTCACCACACCCACTAGAGGTGACAACATACTGGACCTGATCATCACCAACATGGGGTACTAGTGTACCACAACAGAGATAAACCCCTTGCTGGTAATATCAGATCATAAAGTAATCACACTGGACATCCACATCCCCCCCCCCCCAGTCAGTGAAACCACTGTGAAGACATTTTCAAAAGCAAACTGCACACTTCCCAAGACCAAAGAGGAGAGTTCCAAAGCCCCCTTGCTATAGGATAATGCCATACAATCTGCCGAATAATTTACAAGTGCATCCTATGAGCATCTACAGGGATGCATTGATCGAGACATCCCAAATAAAACCAAGATCCACTCCTCCAAAAATAAGAAACCAATCTGGTGGTCATCGCACATAAATAAGCTAGACAACAGCAGGAGGAAATGAACACATGATAGAGCAAACTCCACAAAAGGAAAGGTATCACTAATCTTTATTAGGAAGAAACAATGATCACTCATAAAACAATCCAAGGCCAGTTTCTAGAGACAAATTGCCAAGGAGTGTAAGAATAACAACCACAGAGCCTTCATTAGCTATACCAAGCATGTAGGCGACAACTTCCAAATATGCTGTCAGCTACTGAAGAAAGGAAAGAAATACACTGAACCAACTTACATTGCCCACATCCTGGGGGACAAGTTCAGTGCAAACTCCCCCCATCACCCCCAAGAGGGCCTGTGTCCATCCCAGAAGAATGCAGAGCCGCAGACTTCATGCACATGCAGGTAAAGACAGCCCTCTCCAAAGCTAAGAACACAGCATCAATGGGACTGGATGGTGTCCCAGGCTGCATCTTACACCAACCCCAAAAGGAACTACACCCTCATCTACATTCACTGTCCAGACTCAATCATACCACAGGCTATGTATCCAAAGAATGGCATACACCAACAATCATCCAGCTCCACAAAGGGAGTGCCACAACATAACCTGGAAACCATTGCCCTATAGGTCTTCTCAGCCTGGTCTGCAAAGCTATGGAGCAAATTATCATGGAACCCATAAACAGAGACATTGGGGACCTCCAGACACCAGACTCTACCCAACTTGGCCTTGATAAAGGCAGATCCTGCCTCCTAAACCTAGTTGACTTATTTGAAACAGTTACCAAGGACATAGATGGAGGTGAAAGTAGTCCACACAGCCCACCTGGACCTCTATAAGGATTTCTACACCATTCCCCACTCTGTCATCATGGACAAGCTTACCAGCTTGAACATTAACAGCTATGTCACATGATGGGTGGCCAAGTGGCTCACAGATCAAACACACATGTTCAGGGTTGCGGGTGCCATGTCCGACTCTAAACCAGTCACAAATGGCATCACACAGGTCTTGGTCCTGGGACCCCACCTGTTCAGTAGATACTGCTCAGAGGTACAGGCAAGCATGGGAGGAGTATGGCTGAACAGGTTTGCAGATGACTGCTAACTGTGGTCCATAATTGACTCTACGGCCGACACAGACATCCTCCAGCAGGGTCTTACAGAGACAGATACCTGGTGTCAAAACAATGCCCTCAAGCAGAATGCCAAAGAATGCATTGTCATCCCCTTTGGATAAAACAAAATGCACACAAATTACCTCATAGGTGGTAATACAGTATGTATGGAGAAAGTCATTATGGCCCTGGGGACACAGGTAGATAGTAAACTCTCCTTTGATGATCACATGGCCAAAGTGTTTAGACATTCCTTCTATGTAGCCCACCTAATGTAACCCACTTTGTCTAGTCTGATGATGTCACCATCCTACAAATATACCTGTTGAAAGGAGACTTCACAGTAATGTGTATAGCATGTTGTGTAAATGCATGCTCCTGTAATATCATGAAGTAGTTAGGTAGGGGTTTGAATCCTGCACTTGACAAGCATGCGTGTGTGTGTTCATGTGTGATCTCCTTGGAGAGAAGCAACCTTTTTGTAGAGTAGTAAAACACCTTAAAGGTGGTATACAGATCTTTCTCAAGTCTGATGAAGTCACCATCCTACAAATATACCTGTGGAAAAGAGAACTCTCAGTAATGTGTATGGTGAGTCATATTAATGCGTACTCCTCTAGTATCATGAAGTAGTTAGGTAGGGGTTTGACGCATGCACTTGGTGAGTATGTGTGTGCCCTATGTATGTGTCATTGTTGGTCAATGTGTTGTGGGTTTTGATTTTACTACTGTATGACATATCAGTATGACAACAGAATGTGCATTGCACATGTCAGGTAGCTGTGTGGCAAATACATATATGTACATGTGACCTCAATTATTTCATAGGTGGGAACCCTGCTTTCTCCATGAACACATATGTCATCTGTGCCAGAGTGTGCTGCCACTTTCCAGACCTTCAGTCACATCTGTATGCTAGTGACAAGGCTAGCCACTGCAGTGATTCCTGGCCTAGGTCATCCATGTCACACACACTCATTATGGTTTCTATTGAATTGTGTGAGTGAGGGTTTATGGCTGAGGTATATTACAGACCTGTTCAAAAGCAGCAAAGTCTGGCAATGATGGCTATTCATTATAGGTGTACAACAACCTTTGTGGATATGCATGCAGACCCCTTATTGCTTATGTGATCCAGCAAGGGATTTCTAAATGCCTTTGGAAATGTGATAACCAAAGTAGAGATGATGTAACACTTGGCTGCATGTACACATCAGTACCTGTTCAACATGTTGGTGGCTACTACCTATGTGGTACTGTGGGGATACTATGTTTCGTAAAGGTGGATGACTATGCTCTGGTTGGCTTATAGCTTTACAGCATGGGATTGACAAAAGGTATCTGTCTGTGTGATACCCTTGTGGAGGATGTGTTTGTCATCTGGAGAATGCATTATAGGCCACAGTATGCATTTCCAGATGTGGATGGACATATCCCTACTGTGATTGCTTGTACCTAAGAGAGCTAGATGGCAAACAGGAGTGGTCTCAGGAATGGGTGCATGTGAATACCACTGGTTACTGGCATAGTATAGTACCTGAAGGATCCAGATGTTACTGTGTGTCCTACATCTGTGTGTCAGTTGTCAAGACATCATCTAACGATTGTTTATGGTCAGGCTGTTGAGGTTATGTATACTACCAGAATGCAAAACAATGAAAGATAGTAACAGTATCACCCACAGCACAGTGTCAAACCATGTCATACACATATGTGTACTCAAGTTCCAAAATGTGTGTAGTACAATGCATACTGGCCACCAATAGAAACTATGGATTGTTACTGTGTAACACAGGGCATGTCACCCTGCCCATATGTCCACTATGCATGTACATGCAGACAGTGCACCTCCATCATGTTCACAAATGTACACCTGCAAATCTGTACTACACACATCCCACACATACTGTCCACTCTCTAACACATGCTGCCAATACTACACACATCAGCCAAGTGGCACATGGGCAGACAGTACACTATTAGAACTAACACTGGTGTAAGCAATACTACATTGACAATCATAGCTTTAATGCATCATGCCTGCTCAGCTACACCTTCAAGGATATAATTACTCTCTACTGCTGACAATACGCTAACATTGCTATACTGCTCTAAAGTCACCCTGTGCATCAGCACCATGGTAGCCTGTTCCTGCATCAATGTTACAGATGACAGGAGGTGGCACAGATTTCATCATATGCACAGGGTGTGTTGTTGGTTTTCCAGAGGCCTACATTGAGCCATATAATTGACATGTATATGTGTGTCTGTGTGTGAGGGCCAAGAGTACTGCTATGGGCCAATGTTGATGTAATGTGTGCAGGTATGTGTTAGCCCTAGTTGTCTGTTTTTTTGTGTGTGTATGTGTGTGTGTCTGCATGCACACAGTTCCACCATGTGGCTGCCGTATATGGGGATTTATGGGACAGCCACAGACTGTACCTGCCAGGCTTTACAGATCACTGTCTCTGGCCATGGACATGGTAACTGTGCCTGGCAGATGTGCTACTGACAGTATCAGGTATTAAGCCATACTGGGTACTATCCTTAGAGGTGGACAGATGTACACTGGATCCAGGTCCCTGCTGGGACTGTCCAGAGCCACATGCACGTGGTCTTCTAGGACGGTCTATAGACAGCCCACCCCCAACATTGCTGGGGCTGGTACTGACACTACAGGAGTGGCTGTGACTTGAGGCATGTCCACGGTGACTGCCAGCTGCTGATGTTGCTGACATACATCCATGTTGGCATCTCAACCGTCCCGCAATGTCCTGAAAAATGGACATGACATTGCGGAGGACATCTAATGTCTCACCCTAACATCTATTAGTGACCTCAGTGTAATTACAGATGGTACCTGCTAGGTCACAGATACTGTCAATTACAGTGGTCTTATGTGTCCTGTGTGCCCTTAGTCCGTGTCTGGTGTACCGTTCCATATGTGTCTGTGCCTCCATGACAGCCTAGAACATGGGTGAGGTTGTAAGACCTGTGGCATGTCTGCCAGGGGCATGATGAGCAGCAGTGCTCCGACGAGAACCCCTGGACATCTGCCTATGTGGTACCCTTCCAGACATCTGGGTATGGCTGCTGTGTTGAGATGCATGTGCCATAGATACCACACTGTCCTGGCCAATGCTGACTGTACACTGTCCCTCAGCTAAGGGCATTGGTGATGGATGTATTGGCAGTATGACTGTGTGCATGGATGGGATGGAAACTTGTGTTCTGTCAATTGGTGGCCCAACGACAGACCCTGGCAAACATGCCTGTACCTCAACACACCTGTTCTCATCATCACTATTTTGCTCAGTGACATCAGGTTCCCTGCTGCAGTGAACCAGCCCAACCTCAGCACCTGTGAGAGGAAGACAGGAAACACACTTTACGACCTGTACATGATGTCGGAACACATGCACACATAAACACATGCACACATGCACACATGAACACATGCACACATGCACACATGCACACATGAACACATGCACACAAATATACTCCTCACTTAGACACACACACACACACACACACACACACACACACACACACACACACACACACACACACACACACACCAACAGCAATCCAGAACATACTCAATAGCGGTTGATGGTGGGGTAAAGTATCACAAGCCAAACAGTCATATCACACGTGCCAGCATGCAGGACGTGTGTTGCTCAACAGCATGCAATGCGGGTGTAGACAGCCCTTGCTAATAACAGTATACATGGCTCTGATGCATGTGTGTTGTTGTTCAGTGATTGGCCTCACCCTGGAATGCAATGTGTACATGGACACAACATTGCTGTGCAAGTATTGAAAGCTCTGCAATGTCCTGTGCACTATCACTCACAGGTATACATACCATGGCTGCATGTGTATCTGTGAGTCACATAGATATCCATTTCTGATTAGAACGTCTGTGTCTTCAGCAGATAATTGTAGATACAGGCTTAACACATGCATGCTATGTATACACACAGGATGAGTGGTACATGTATACCTGATGGAATACCGTTGCTCAACATAGCCATTGTACAGTGGTTATGTTGAGTGTGGGACATATTGTGTACATGCCAGTGCCAGCCATGACATGGCATGCTACAACACAACTGCAACATTAAACATCACACATACCCAATGTGTGGCATGTGACCTATACATTCCATAGCATTACAAGACATATATGTGTCACTTTGTACAAATTGTGATTGCCATGCATATTGTGTATAGGTGCATATGTTTGCACACACACAACAGTGAGGTGCATAGCAATGAATGATATGTGTAGTACTGTGGTTACTGTAACTGGATGGGGTGTAGTACCATGAGCCAGCATCATGCAGCATCATGTGGTCACTCACGGCTACTAGTGTGTGCCAGACTGGCACCCAGCATGCTGTACCTGAACTGCAGTACCATGGCTACATTAACCATTTCACAACCAGTTGTTAAATGGGTTTGTAAGGTGCCCAATAGGGAGCATTGCCTAACATGAATGTGTTATGTGTTGCAGAGTGTTGCACAACCCCATGATAAGCCCCTACCCCTCAGGTATATTATGTTTGCTGTGTGGATGACATTTGGGATACTGGAGTATGACCTTACAGCAGGCGTCTGAATACGCCATATGTAGCTTATTAATGTGTACTGCATATGACAATGTTGTGTATGTTGTGTACATGTGTATCGACTCTGCCTATCCAATGTCCACTACAGTTTTGCCGCACTTGTGTAGGATGCTCTGTGTATTGGATGTGTTTGAGGCAGCTACACACGTTACTGGGATGTGCATAGTCTCACAGCAAACATGCACAACATGCATTATGCATAGGTGTGTTATGTGTACATGTCCTACACCTCACCTATGACATGCACATATATCATGCAATATTAAATGTAAAACACACTCACCAGCATGGGTCTGCTGCCTTGCTGCCACACCAGAGGGACCTACAAGGATTTGAGACAGTTTGTCAGTGGCAACAACTGTTGCTTTGCTACTGTGGGTTTGCAATCTTACAGTAGTACAAAGGTTGACAGTCACAGGCCTACAGATTATGTTCCAAATTATCAGTATTGTACAACACCAGGCTCCACATCTTCTAATTACACAGTACACATCTCACATATGCATGATCTACCAACAGAGGTAACAGTAGTCTACAGATATGCCAACTTGCTGGGTGGCTCCGGCCTCCATGATGATACATGTTTGCTGTTGCTGTTGTTGGCCAGGAGCCACTAGGCTGAGGAGCAGCTCCTCCACTCTGGTGAGGGGGGGTGGATGGCTACCCCACCATCTGTGGCAAGCTGTTGTCTACGGACATCAGACGCACGCTGCCGGACATGTCTAAGTAAATCACTGCAGTGATGGCGTACCTGCTCATATGTCCAGTTATGCATGCCTATGTCATTTACCCGACGGACAGCATCTTGCCACAGTACAGTCCGTTCATGCTGGTCCTGGCTGGTTGTTGAGAACAACAGGGTGTAGTGCTGAACCAAGCTGGTTGTGATCTGCTCCTCCTCAGCTGGGCTGTATGTCGGATTGCGATGGTGAGCCATGACCCTGGAAGACAATGAAACAATATGTGTGAGCAAGTCATGTGGCACACAACATTCTAAAGTACAGATATCACTGAACTGCCATATATAGCAACCTAGTGGCTGTCAGAGGATACACACTTTCAATACCACATATCAGTGCTCATACCACAACTAAAGCACCAACTCCAAAGCACCACTCGAATAAAACAACAATAGACTTGGATTCACCAAACACGATTTAATAAGAGTATAATATGACTATCCTAGATGATAGTTATAATAAATTCTATACACATGATCAGAGACATCATAAGCGTAATATGGTATATGATAGAAAGTTTGGTTCCTCTACAAATCAGTCTATATGGAAACAACAGGAGGTTATGTATTTTGTCACCACTTACGGATGTTATACATCTGAGTTTATTAATATTGTCTCTATGTTTTGGAAGTATTTTAGTACTTTGGATAATGTTAAATCTTGGTTAGATGTTAGTCTACAATTCTCATATAAAAGGGGAAGAAATATCAAAGATTTTCTAGTCAAAAGTAAGTTTAATTATCCAATAGAAACTATTGAAAGTAACATTAGTCATAAAGGGACTTATCAGTGTGGCAAGTGTAAGGCTTGTAGGTATGTCATCCCTAGTTTTAGCCACATTAATAATATCCCTTTCAAAGCCAATAGTTATTTTTGCTGTCACACTGAGAGGGTAATCTATGCATTAAGATGTCCCTGCAACAAAGTTTATAGGGAAACCAAGAGACCCTTTAAGGTTAGATCTTTTGGAACATGTCAGGGATATCATTAATAACAAAACTGAAAGCCCTGTTGCTAGACATTTTTTTGAAAACCATTACAACAATGACAAGTTGTTACAAGCGACAATTTTAGAACAATTACCTGACTATAAATATGAACAGTCAAAAATTAAACAAATGTTGTTATATAAAGAAACTGTTTATATATTAAAATTTAAAACCTTATGTCCAAAGGGACTAAATGAGGATTTTAATTGGAAAATGCTGCTAGTTTAATTGATTTTTTAATTAATTGATTGTTTAATTGTTTTTAATCAATGGATTTAGTTTGTATATAAATGATGTGCTTTATACTTATTCTGTACTCCTTGAAGGCTAAGGCCGAGACGTCAGAGACAGATACTCTTATTAAATCGTGTTTGGTGAATCCAAGTCTATTGTTGTTTTATTCGACTCATACCACAACTGCCTGACAGTGCCTGGCATGCTCTATATAGCAAACCATGTTCTGCACAGCAACAAAGAGAAACCAGTGTGTAAGACTATACAACAGTACATGTCGCACTGTATGCGACACAGTACACGACCTAGCCACAGGAGGTATATATCAAGCTAATGCATAATGAAATATGTCATCCATTGCAATGATTGTAAAGTCCAGTTACAGTATTACCAGTATACCACACTAGTTGTTGGTGGCAAACCCCTGTCTAACATATGTGCAAATTCATTAGTATAGGTGGCATACTGCTGTACTAGACTATACATGTTGCTAGATACATACTTATATCCTGTAACACACATATGACCAAGGGCATGTTACAGGCATACCCCACACACATCACACATACATACAAGACACAAGGGTATGGCAACCCAGACGAGCTTTACCTGTGTACCATACAGTACTATGTGTCAGTACTTACAAAACATTATGACTGAGGTATGTTATCTGTGAGGACTACAGGGAACACACATAACAGTGTTTCCAAGCAATGTGGACATACACCATACTGTGCTATTTAGGCATACAGCTTCAGGTAGTACTACAGTTTATACGGGATTTGGATTCACCAGCAATACCAATCAATAAGCATACATGTAGTGTTTTAGCCTACAATGGCACACCCCAGTCCACACCAAGGGACTATGTCAGACCGTATGCCATACTGCTTTTTCTGCCCAGCAATAGCATACACATCTTTTGCTGGGATCAGAGCTAGGACACAAAATAGCATGACGGAAACAGTTTCCCATTAAGCTATCACACATTGACAGAACCTTGACACATTCACCAACACATTCACCATCACACTCAGTCAACCTCACATAGCAATTATTGCAACAAGTACAAGTGGGTGTGTATCGGTTCATAGGTAGGTAATAGGTTATTGGCCCTAGGGCTTATAGAAGCCTAGCCATACACTACCCTGGCCTTTGACACACATGTAAAATAATTTCACGTGCCCCTGTCCAGCAGAGCCACAGAGGTGATTCCCGGTGTGTATTTCCTATCTCCCATTCAATCATCAGGATTATTCATGACAACTGCTAATGAGGAGCTTGGTTTGCTATTGATAGGTGGTTTGTTCCAGAGTATGTGATGTTTCTGTGATAAGATTATATCTCTCCAGCATGTTTTGTCTATAGAGGTGACAAGGTTTAGGTCCCTAGAGCGTGTAGCTGGTAGGGATTGTGATCTGTTTACGTGGAACATGTCCAACAGCTCTGGGTTTGACATAGCTTTGTATGTTAGGCAGAGGTCACCTCTGAGTAGATGGTATGCAACACAGTCTAGCTGGTGTTTTGTGAGACGGTCTGCATAGGGCATCTGTTTGAGGCCAGTATTACTCTTTGTGAGGTATGTCTGGGGCCTTTCGAGTTGCTGTAGATGTCCTGTGAGGTACATACCACATGGGGCATTGTACACTATAATGGGTTTTATGTGTGATGAGTAGAGGGGAACACTGACTTATATGTCCCTGGATGACACACCTTTTGTGAGGAGGTGTGCCACGTAGACAGATTACATGACTAGTGTCGCACTGTGATTATCAAAGGGAAGACTACTGTCCACCTGTGTCCCATGGTCTCTTATCAAACTTTCAGTGTTAAGTAGTCTATCACCTATGTGGTAGTTCATGGGTATGGAGTTTTTGCCAGAAGGGATGCCAATGCAGTTTCAACATTGAGCTTGAGTACATGGCTTTGTCACCATTGCTCTGTCGCAGTGAATATGACCCTGTCTCTCTCTCTTTCTCTCTCTCTCATATATATATATATATGTATATATATATATATATATATATATATATATATATATATATATATATATATATATATATATATATATATATATATATATATATATATATATATATATATGTATATATACACATACATATTAACATCCATTGGTGTACATATAGATATGCATATAGGAACATATGCAGTCCACCTTTCATGGTAGGAATATCAATTATGCGAAGGTTGTGAGGTATACAGTTATGTAATAATATTGCACAGTGTTGTGTGGAATGCATTGAAGGTGTTCTCAGCCCATGTAGCATTAGCAGGCCTCACTGGCTGCAACACTGCAAACCTGACAAATCAAACCCGCAGCATTTAACCACCACATGTCATATACCAGCACTGTATGCTGTCTTGTTTGCCCACACTACAACCTACATAGAAATATGCACATAACAACCTTCACCAACATATATATGTCCACCCTTCACAAACAGTTGCAGTACATCCCTTGCTCTATGCACATGTGCAAATGCTAATATATCTGACACAGACTGATCTCTCTGTCTGTGTGTGCCATACACACACACACGGTCCACACTGTTGTAAGTCCGTGGACCTCACAGCTGACCTGTTGGGTCTTGCTGCAAGATGAACAGGTGTCACATGTGAGCACACAGTAATATTAGAGGGTGTATATATAGCTGCAAATGCTAGATTAGCATACAAGCCTGGTACAGCTGTTGCCAATGTTAAGCTACACGTTAATATGACTATCATGCATTTGTTACTCTGTCACATCCATGTTTAAATAACTGTATGCGCTACTCCCCCAAACAGACATTGTACACACTACTGTACAGAACACAGATAACATGGATCAGATGTTTGACATTTAATGCTGAACTACATATGTCACAGTCATATCCCACTGCACACAGCTACACACTGATTTCTCCATGGCAGTAGTTATGGAGGGCATCTGTGCATAGATATGCACTGCTGCCACATATGGATGATTCAAATTATGTAGAGTACTCTTCAAAAACATCTACCACATGCCAGTAAATATATATCTGTTACATACCTTTCCTTTGTATGTGTTTGTATTTGTCAGTTCTGTGTGTTTTGTATAATTTTCTTTTTTTTTATATATTTTTTTTATTTTATATATATATATATATATATATATATATATATATATATATTTTTTTTTTTTAATATCTTTTTTTTCTGTTGCTGTTGCTCTTGTTGTAGATGTCGGTGTCTGACTGTCTGTCTGTCTGTGTCTCTCTATCTATCTATTGCTCGCTCGGTCTCTCTCTCTCTCTCTCTCTCTCTCTCTCTCCATAGCTGCAATGAAATGATTGCATGTGTGGACAGCAAGTACAGCCTGCTTTTATAGGTATCTGCACATGTGCATGTGATGGCCTCTGCACCAATTGGTGGCCACCATTTGGTAATTGCATGCAGCCTGCTGTGTGGTAATTGCAGTAGTCACTGTCATAGCAACCCAATGCTATAAATTGCTAGGTCAGGTAGGCGTAGCCCTTTCAGTTTTCCAAAGTGGGGCCCATACTTGTTTGTTGTGGACACCATTGTGTAAGTCAGAAGGTTGGCATACTTCTTATATATGAAGCTGGTGGTGTAACCAGTTTTTTGAATGTTGCACTCAGACCTGAATGTTGCCACTTCCAGTACACTTTTGTCAGTGTAGAATTGTACTCACACCTACAAATGCTAACACAAGATATATGGGAGTATGTAGTTTCTTTTCTACTTATACATTTAGCTGCTATACATACGTAGTTATTGAGATGTATTCATTTGGCACATGAACTGTTTGTGAACTGCTATACTGTGAATATTAATGTACTCACTTCTGCACAGTTGGTGCTTTTTTATTGTTGACATTAGCACAGGATGCTCATGAAAACTGGACAATTCCAGTACTGAGTATGCCTACCTACATCCTTGCTGGACCCTGAACACACAGGTATTTTGTACGTTTGGGTGGGGATTGTCCTGCTATGATACTGTGTGGGGGTTGTAAAGAGCTGCTGTAACATTATTTACTGCTAGAATGTCTGGTTCTGTTATCACAGTCATGTAATGCAATTCCACAACAACTGCTGGTAAAGTTTCACAGAACAGGTTTTGTGTTATGGCATTCCTATCTTTCCTTTACATTTACTCATTCTGATGCATGATATATATATCTTAGCAACAACCTGCTGTATATCTACTGTGGCTTAGTGGTACTTCATGCAGTCTAGTGTGTCCGGGGTTTGAGACTGACAGTGGTGTTTTATTTTGCTGCTGAGCAGAACAAAGGCCTTCATATGCAGGGTGACTAAGGCACTTTTAAGCAGTTGTAAGTGGGTTTTCGTCTAGCTTAGCAATAATTAGCTAAGCGCACACAAGTGCACACTCGTGCAAACCCGCTAACTACTGCTCAAAGGTGCTTACTCCCTCTAACCCCCTCACTCATTCCTTTGAAAGAAAAGAAAATGGGGAGATAGCAAAGTGGTGAAAAAGTGGCAAAAAGAGGGAAAGACAGTAGGGAAAACAGCTCGGGATGTGAAGGATGGGTGTAGGGAAGGTCCATAGCTGTCCATTTCTTTAACAGCAACAGCTGTGCATATGCTAGTAATTTGGAGGGAAATTTTAAACCTTCCACCCCTGAGAGAGGGGTGAGGACAACAAAGTATGTTGTACTGCCAATTAAATATCAGTTTATGTGTCCATCGGACATGTGTGCAAAATGGGCAGCTATGTATGGGGCGTAATTTTTTTTGGGAGCAGATTGACTTTTTTTTTCAGGTGAGAGTGGAATGTGGGGTAGGGGAAGTAGCTATATTTGGGGAGGTAGGTTGGGGAGGTAAACAGACAAGACAAAAAATATGCATACAGGGGCAGAATATGACACATGTGGTGGATGAACAACATTGACGGGGAAGGATGTTTGGAAATCACAAGCCCATGGGCCCACAGATGGCAACAGTAGAACTGAGATCACCACCCATGGGCAGTCACCACTGCACCTTCACAGCCTGGAGGGTGGCTGTGCTGGGGGCTGCGTAGGAGGGGCAGGCTCACCCTTGAGTCGCACCACATGTGCCTCAAGCTGGCATAGAGGATCAGCGACTGAATTCTCGATCTCCCTACGCACCACAGCCTGGACCGTTCGGAGGGTGATAGGTGGCCCTCCTCCGGCCACGCTTGCAGGGGGGGCAAGCCCCATCCCCTGCAGCACTTCCACCCGAAGGTGGCACAGGGCCATAGGAGGAGGAGGTCCCGGGCTGGGCACCGGATCTGCTGGTGCCAGGTGCCATCGCCAACTGAGGTGGGACAAGTGGGTCTGCTGGGACCGGCCTTCCCATATGTTCTATGTTTAGGAGGATTTAATGACAATATGGGTTGGTAACAGCCAACAGCATTCCAAACTAATTGTAACAGCATGCAGTAATATTCCCATTAACCCAACACACCAGAGTTCCAACAGTTGAACAGCAAGCATAACACATACATATATAGAACAACAGTGGACATTCCAACAGCATGCAGGATTGATTAGTGGCAGCAGGTCACCAAGATTGTGGTGTTTGAACAGGGCACTTGGATCAAAGTAAAAGCAGATATTATAAACAAATAGGACATATGTCACAACAAATGTTATGAGATTAGACATATCCATTGAGGTGTGGAATTGCATTGTTTATGCACATACAGTAGGGTGTAAAAAGATACCTCCATTAAAAACTTATATGTACTTATAGTTTACACTACATACCTATTGACTGCAGGTATATATCCCCTACATGTCTTATTGCACTAGGCAATGTCCGTTAAATTGTGAAATGGGTTTTGCTAGTTCCTTATATACCTGACCTATATCTAACATACAAACTGTCCAGGATGCAAATGTTACTGCTATGTATTTATATATTTTGTTTATATTTATATATCTACATATCCAGATGTGTTCAGGTGACATTATCAGTTATATTTTAACAGCCCCCTACATTTCTAGCAGCACACTGACATTTCTGGGGAACACAATAACAAGCTACTCATGTGCCAGATTTACCTATACATGCCAACCATGAACCAACAGTTGAGGACTGTATATATATATATATATATATATATATATATATATATATATATATATGCTTAACAGCTACTGGCACTCCCTTCATCCACTTTCTATGGGCCTACCCAAGTGTGGTTGACAACACTTAATACAACAGTACTATTTCTATAATGCAAGAGTACAACAACATTTCAAAGAAAGTGACACGGACACACTCCAGGAATTATACCTTTATTAATTACATTACACACTTTTCTAGAGGCTCTCTCATTTATTTGATATATCAGTGCATGCAGAAGACTCATTCAAGACATATTATACCTTTATTAATGGGTTATAACACTCTTTTTCAGGCTCTCACTTATTTTACATAACAATACATGCAGAATGATTACTAACCTGCCTGGTGGCACAGCCTTAGCAGCCTATCTGCATAGGCTTGCTGATTCGCAGCACGGACACCTGCAGCTGTGAAGTAAATGAAGTGATATTGCGACATACCTATCCATAATATAGACTACGATAGCAATTCTTACATAATTCATTCCATGGCTACCTACTCAGTAGTGGGGCATTTTCCATCCCATGGGTCTCCTGTATCCACTGGTTCAGTTGGTCCTCCTTGCATCTCTTCAGGTCTGGGTAGTGGTGTCTGACCTGCTCACAAGTCTGAAGGATGCCTGTGGCACTGGTGAGATCATTGTGAGACGGTTCTAGGCTTCTGCTTTGTATTCAGTGCCCTGGAACTGGCCCTGCAGGAGTCTGGCATCATGATTATGGACGAGGAGCCAAACCATCACTTTTAACTCCTCAATGCCCCACCGTTGTGCTCAGAAGCAAGAGCACTCTCCAACACCAGCCATGCTGCCTGCAGATGGGAGCTACAACCAGTTATGGCAAGTATTCCCACCTATGGAGCTTAAATATGCCTCATTTCCTGCACTTATTTGTGATTGGCCGGTTTTGAAAATTCTCAGCTGAAAGCACATCTGCTTAGCACTGGGTAAAATTTCATTAATATGTATATGTGTGTTGACAGTACATGACTATCAAATGCTGGCATGGCTTAGTGGTTCAGTACTATGATTATGGTGCACAGTATCCCGGGTTCGAGACCTGTCATTGCTTTTTATTTTATTACTGGCCAGACCGGCTAGGGGGTGTGGCTGTGTTTAGCCGACTTTGCTCAACTTTGCCCAATGTTGCTCGACGTTGCTCAATGTTGCCCGACATTGCCCGACGTTGTGCTAGTTAGCGCGATGCGCAGCTCCACACAAAGCCATTGCGCTAGTCAAAGAAGTGCTAAGCTATGAACGTTTATACTTAAAGTTTTACATTTTAGAATTGTACTGGGATTTAGAATGTGGGGGAGTGTAGTGTTGGGTATGTACACATTTGAGCTGACTCGCTCATTTCAGTTGACATTTGCAGATTGAGGGACTTGCAGGGGCATGGATTGTTGGACAGCTCGGCAGTCTGACACAACCCCTGCACTCGTGCACGCTCTGTGTTAGCCTTAGAGTTGAGTCAGTGCACCCTCATGAATATGCATGGCGCGCTGACATCATCCTCTTAGGCTGCAGTTTCCGAGTAAGACGTATTTAGTCTTACACAGAGGATTAGTGAATCCTGACCATATGAAGAAAGTGATACATATTAAACTCTCTGTTGCTGCTAACTGGAGGAATATTTTCAGGCAATTTAATTCTATATTTGAACTACCAGTTCTACTAAATACAGATTCAAAAGCAATGTAAAAGCTGCTAAACTTTATTCAGTAAGGATGTTTACCTCTTTGGGTGGCCCTCAATGTTTTCAAAGGAACAATGTCAATGAATAATTTTTTTTCCTAGAAGTTCATTGCCTAGACTTAACAATATCAGAATGGATGTCTCATAATTTGCAGTTCTACCTCTGAGGAGTGGTAAACACAATTCTCATTTAAAAAGATAAGACAGTCATACTTAATTTTAAAATACTAATGACATTCTGCCTCCTGCATTTGTATAAAATATATTTAGATAGTAGTTAGTTTTAGTTTGACTCATCCCTAAAATCATCATAATTGCACAACATATTCAAATGTTTAAAATGACACCTGTTTTGTTTTGTTGTAATAGTTCACATTTTTAACATTTTTAGCACTAAGAAAAAGATGCCCCATAAACTGATAATAAAATTAATGCCTCATAAACTGATAATAAAATGAATTACTGTTGTTTTAAATGCTGGGTGTTATTCCTAGTCCCAGATTTTACACTTTCAAAGAAGTTTTACGTAAAGATCATAGCTGTACCTATATGCAATATATAGTAAGCACAGGTTATTCACTCAGAATAAGGAAAATGCCAAGGCATTGTGAAAACATTCCCACTTACAGCAAAAGCATAATATAAATAAATTTAATTAAGTATTTGACAAGAACTATGTGAAAGTCTTAGGCGTAGTATGATTGTGTATATATTCATACATCTGAACCATACAGATTTTCACAGAATGTCCTGATTTTTGCCTAATATTTTTGGTCCATTTTTCATAAAATTGTGTCTGTCTGGCAAATCCCTGCAAATTAATGAATACTGAAGTCAGAAAATACTGCCACACAATTGAGTTTCAGACTTCATACCATTCAGAAAACTTGTGCCAGTGCTAAACCTACACTGTATTAACTTTCTAAGTTTTTCAGAACAATATTTAAAAATCATCCCTATTTTTGGTCTTTTGTCCATCCATTATTTTAGCTTTGTCCAGAATTCCTGCTCTAAGAAGTTGAGAGGTATGATACACTCAGATATTGCGGGTGAGAGCTGCTATGCTCTGGCACAAATGGAAGATTTAAGGTTGCCATATTGAATCAAAAGCACTTTAGTCCTTCTGTTATCTTGGAGTTATGTATAGTAATGCTATCAATTAAAGACAAAAAACAGCATTTATTATTTGCAATTTCTTTTTTTAAATGTTAAGGTATTAATTCTTACCAGCATCCTCAGTCAGTCTGGCCAGTCTCTTACAT
>NC_056731.1:1310403054-1310465554 GCF_019279795.1 Protopterus annectens | reverse complement strand
TCAACATGATCCCAGTACTAAACACTGTCTTAGCCCATGATGCTCAAATCTCCTAGTTCAGTCCACAGAAAATGATAAACAATATACAATAATAAAGACGGCAGCACCTCTATAGAGTTCCCGTGCTCTCCGTCAACTTCTATTACTTCCGCTACAAGCCCTGAATACGCTAGTGCGTAATGGCGTAACTCCATGCCGTTGCGGCTATATGCTGAATAGTAATGCTCATAAGCCTTCTTAGTTAGCATCTAAAGAGACGGACTTGTCCTACCTTTTCATTCCTGTTGTCATAATGGGATGCATCAAACATCGTATACATAAAAATAGGACGCTAAAATAATTGTAAACAGGTTATCAGATACCTTGTTCAGTTATAATGTATATGTCTCTCCAGTTGTAAGTTCAGGGACTGTTGATGGTCAAATCTAGTATACACATGTAGCTAGACCCGCCTGACATTACTATAAATCAATCACGAGATTGTCGATTGTGCACCATTGTTTAACATCCTCTACTACAGGCCTATATACAACTTAACTATGTAACTAACATAAATATTCAATAATTCATGTTAATATATAATCAGACAATTGTTTAAATATTCATATTAAGATTTAGTTGACATTAAAAAATATAATAGCTAGCCTCATTTCAGTTTCCTAATTTTTAACACAGGTTTAAGTGAAATGGAATCATTTAATCCCATCCCACGGTGCGCTCCAAGCCTAAATATCCATTCCAGCTCAGCATACTCCGTGTCATTGGTTATGTTACCCAACCTCATGTTTACATATTGTATGTGTAAAATTTGGAACATGAAAGTGTGTGATTCACCATATTTCATAATGTGTTTAGATAACGCATTGTACTCTTCCCTCCTAGCTATACTATAATAATGGTCACGGATCCTCTCTCGAAGTGTTCGATTGGTTTTCCCGATGTAAAAGCAATAACAGACTTTGCAATAAGCCACATATACTAGATTTTTACTATTGCATGTTCCATTCACCTTTAATTGCCATAGCCGTCTAGATTCAGGATGTCTATAAAAACGGGATTCATCTATATATACACATTGCTTGCATCCATTGCATTTTCTTGTACCCATAAAATAAGGAGCTACATGGGTTTCTACAACGTTAGTAATCCCTTTGCGATAGCAAAGTTGTTGTTTTAACGTTTTATTGTTTTTATGTATAAATCTCGGTTTGTTGCCTAGTAATTCTTTCGTCGTGTCATCTACTAACAATATACCCCAACAATTATTGATGGCATCTCTGATGCGTTCAAAGTTAGTGCCAAGCGGTAGAACAAATGCTGGTTTGTTGTCCAATCCACTCCCACTCATATTGTGTGTAACTCCATCAGAGAAATAAGGTCTAGCAAATGTCGTTCTATTACTGATAACATTCGTACAAACATTTTCAACCTCATCATAGTTATACCCCCTGGCCACAAAATCTGTTTTTAGTTTGTGCAGCTCTATCTTTTGCCAGCCACAATCCTCCTATGTTTGCCTGTACCTCGGAAAAATAAATGCCGAACAAGAGGGTCCCAGGACTGAGCCTGTGGGACACCGCTTGTGACTGGCTTAGAGTCTGACATAGCTCCAGCAACTCTGACCCTGTGGGTTCTGTCCTTGAGCCAGTTTGCAACCCATCTTGTGACATATGGGTTTGTTTAAGCTGGTGAGTTTGTCTATGATGCCCGAGTGGGGTATTGTGTCAAAGGCTTTTGCAAGGTCAAGGTAGGCTGTGTGAACTGCCTTACCCTCATCAATGGCCTTAGTGACTGTTTCAAAAAAGTCGATCAAGTTCAAAAGGCAGGATCTGCCTTTGACAAAGCCATATTGGGTAGGATCCAATGTCTGTAGGTCCCCAATGTTTTTGTTTATGAGTTCCATAATGATCCTCTCCATAGCTTTGCAGACCAGGCTCATCAAGCTTATGGGGCGGTAATTTCCAGGGTCCATAGAAGTACCGCCTTTGTGAAGTGGTACCACTGTCGCCGTACGCCACTCTTTGGGTACGTATCCTGTAGTAAGGCTAAGATTAAACAGCAGCCTTATGTGTGGGTTTAGTTCCTCTTGGAGTTCATGTAGCACACAGCCCGGGACACCATCCGGTCCCATTGATGCTGTGTTTTAGCTGAGAGGCGGCTCTCACCTGGGCATATGAGATGTTAGGGACGCTACACTCTGCTGGGATAGTTATTTCTCCTTTTGGGGGGGAGGGAGAAATTTGCACTGAACCTGTCTGCCAGAATGTTGGCAATGTCAGTGGGTTCAGTGTATTTTGTGTCATTTTGGACTAACTCTGAGCATATCTGGGAGTTTCCACCCAGGTTTCTAACATAGCTAAAGGAAGGCCTTGTGATTGTCTTTTGTGTCTTTTAGATTTTTCTCAAAAGGTTGGCCTTGGATGTTTTTAGGGGTGTTGGTAGTTTTTTGCTAGTATTGATCAGAGATGCCTTCCTTTAGGATTTTGCTCTGTCATGTAGTAGCTTCCTCCTCCTGTTGTAGAGTTTGTTTATGGCTGGGTCCACCAGACCGGTGCCTGCCTTTGGGGGAATGGGTCTTGGTTTTATTTGGGATTGCATGATCCATGCATTCTTGAAGGTGCCCGTAGAAGGCATTTGCAAAGGATTCAGCAGTGTGGGTTGTGGTTTCCACTGGCCCAGGGGCCTTGAAGGATCCCTTCAGTCTTAAGAAGTGTGAAGTTGGCTTTTGAGAAGTTCTTCACTGTGGTCTTTGTGCAGGGGTGGGGGCGGCATGTGGATTTCCAGTGAGATTAATTTATGGTCTGATCTTACCAAAGAGAGATATACTTCCGTTGTGGAGCATTTTGTCCCAATGTTTGTGATGATCAGGTCTAGTATATTGTCTCCTCTTGTGGGAATGGTGACCAGTTGTTCCATTGCATTTGAGTTTATGAATTCTAGGAACCTTTGGGCTAGGGTGTTGGGGCTTGAGTAATGTTCCCAGTCTATGTTTGGGTAGTTGAAGTCTCCCAATATGACGGTATTTGGAGAGACATTCATACTCTCCAGTGTCTTCAGGAAGGCTGTGTGGGGTTCCTGAGTTTGAGAGGGTGGTCTGTAGCATGCTACAAACTGTAAAGCTGTTTTGCCTATGGTTAGTTGCACCTGGATAGTCTCTGATGCTTCGTGCAATGCCACTAACCTGGAGGTGTGGGTATCTTTGATGAATATGGATACTCCCCCTCCTTTTGTGGTTCGGTCCAAGTTTTGGGGCCGGAAGGCATGATATGAGGTAAAACCTGATAGTGCTGGGGTGCTCTCAGGAGCCTTGAACCAGGTTTCAGTCACTGCACAGACATCGATGTTCTCCATACTGAGGAGGGCTTCGAGGGCGTGCATCTTGAGGTTTAGACTTCTGGCATTGAGCAGCATTATCCTTAGTTTTTTCCACTTGTGTTTTCTAGGGAGGTAGGTTTGTCCTTTGAACCTTGCCTAAAAAAGGCACTATGGGGGTGGCAAGAGCCTTGGCCAATATCCGGAAGCCCAGGGTGACAGGTGCAAGCCGTCCCTTGCAAAGCAGCGTGGCTTGTCAAGCATGTCATCCCAAGCAGACAGACATTGGATCCCCTTAGAATGACACCAGTAATTAAGCCAATTGTTAAAACTGATCATTTTGTCTTTGTACTGTGGCATCATTCTTGGTGAGGGCAAGATGCTGCTCAGGGTCAGGGTCATACCGGCCTGGGCTACATAATCAGAGAGCTCCTCTATGTCTCTTTTCATGTAGTCCAGGGAGGTCGTCTCAGGTCGTTCACCGGCATGTACAATGACTGAGTCATATTGGTACTTGCTGTGGAGTGACCTGGTGCTTGTGTTATGTGGCGGATTCTAGCTCCCGACAGGCAGCTTACTGTGACCCTCTCCTTATTCAGTCTGGTGAGCAGTACGTCAGTGTGTCTGACTATGGAGTCACCTATTACAAGTGTATCTGGCATGTTGTTTGGCCTTAAGGGCTGTGACTGTTTAGCACACTGACTTTGTGAAATATGTGTTGCATGTGCTATGTCCTGAGGTGGCGGTTGCTTTGGTGTCTGCTTTGGAGGCCTCTGTTGTTTTGGTAGATTTTTAATCAGCGCCTCCGAGTATGTTTTTGTGTGTTTATGTGTTTGGTTTGCAGTTGTGATAGTTCTATGTGAGACTGGGTTTGTGGTGTGTGTGGTTACCTTTTCCTCCTGACTGGTCTTACCAGTACTGAATTGAGAGAGCTCAGCCTCCAGTTTGGCTATATAGTTGCATCTCTCGCATATATTTGTATTTGTTGGGAGGAGGAGAGGGTTGTCTGTGTACATGAGGCAATTGTAACATTGCCTCAAGATTCCCAGATTCACGAGCTGAACAGGAGAGGACGCTAGCAACTGACCCTTGGACATGCTAGAAATAGTGAAAAAGATTGCTGTGTAACTGAGCCAGAAAGGACCTATAGGGAAATGGGTACTCAAGGGAATTTAGGTGAATGAAGTACTTTCTTTTGTTTAAGAGTGATTTACTTGTATAAAGAAATGCTTTAGGAGCAAGTGCTGAGCTTTTCAGATAGAGTATACGCTGTATAGATTGCAAGTAGAACAGTTCTAAGGGAAAAATTGAAGAGCAGACTTTACGGAGCCAGAAATAGTTTAAACTTGATTAACCTGCGCTGCCCGATGCTGCTCTATGAGCAACTTTGCACTAAAACACGCTAAAGCGCGCCAAAGTGGGCTTTATAGCAGGGGGTTGAAAAGAGCCAGGAATTGACCCAAAATGGCCAATAAACTACAAGTTGCTGGGCTGGAACCAATCCTCTAGGGACAAATAGGTTGCTCAGTGCTCCCCACTCCCATTGGTGAGCAAAGAAGCTTCCTCTTATCCAAATAAGGGTATGGACAGCACAGGAACCAAGACAAAGCCCAGAGATCAGCAAAATCTGAAGACTGGACTATTCTAGTTCAGAAAAGCGGGAAAACAAGGATATACAAGGATATACTAACTCCAGGATTGCACTACAGTGGGGAAAAGGGCATATATGTTTTATTTGCCCAAGAGTACTTACATTCAGTGAAATGAGTTTTCAGTGATTTGAGCTTTCAACAATTTTTTGAGGGTGAATTGAAATTCAGTGAAATGAGTTTTCAGTGAATCAAAGTAGTATATATATATATATATATATATATATATATATATATATATATATATATATATTATATTTACTCATATACACACACACACACACACACACACTACACAAACACCCACACACATATATATGTGTATATATAATATATATATATATATATATATATATATATATATATATATATATATATATACACACACACACACACACACACACACACACACACACACACACACACACACACACGTCTGTTTACTCATAAATTACATTTGTATTTATACACAGCATTCCATATTTGTATACAGATGCAGTTCTGTGTACAGATATCTTATGCTTTCTTTTGCATTATTATTACCTATAGATAAATATTTGCAGTTATGCATATTTCTTCTAGCAAATGCCTTCAAGTATGCAACATTATAGAGTTTATTTTTTAAACATGTGCTTGATATGATAAAAAAATATACTTACTGTGGAACTCTGACCTTCTCCTGTTACCTGATCTACGCAGTCCCCAGTTGGTAAGTCTTGAGCTTCTGTGTCATTATATCTGTGTTTGCACAGGTGCTCACCCAACTCCTGCCAGATGTCTACTGACCCTTTTATGCATGCCTGGATCTTGATACAAAAAAGCATGGTCTCATGGCATCACAGATGCTGCCATCACTAGAAGTGCTAGTTCAAAAATAAAGAAAGTTTGAGAAAAGGTGTGGTTCACAGGTTTAGAACTACTCTCTCCAGGGTGTGATTCACTCTTATCAAATCCAGTTAGCATTAGACCTGCTACTGTTATTATTGGCAAGTTTGGTTTTAACAAAAATGCTTTCACATCTACATGGTGTTTATATTTAAGGAATATGTTCACATTTCATTTCTATGATGAATAAAAGTCATTAATGAAGTCATCAGTGTTTACCTTACTTATACATTCTATTGCCATTGTGCCTTGCTGTTGCTAGTTTTTGTACTATTACACCTGAATGTCAGGGAGGAGTAATTTCTTTACCCATTCTGCATGGTGTAGCATCATTGTTATTTTTTTGTGAGGGGGTAGGTCTTTGTTTATTTATTTCTGCTAAAACAAATATTGCCATGTATGTCAATATCAACTTTTAGTAGACATTGAGTGAGTTAAGGTGACAAGGTGTGCCACATGATGTGTACGGGTAGGGATTATACTTGGTTGTCAAAGTCACATGCATATGACTCTATTTTTCATTTTATAAAGATTTTTAGGTTAGACAATACCTGAGGTTATTTGCACAATCCTGTAACATTCTAGGATTTGCTGGGGACTGTTGTGAATTACATCACTATCTCCATGTGTTCATGTGAACCCAAGGTCAAGTTCCTGATTAGCTGAGGCGTGGTTATGTAGAAAGCTGCCCTACACTTTCATGTATTACTGTGATACATAAAAGTAAGTGTAACAGGGCCTAATCTGCATACAAAATGCATAAACATCCCTGCACTTATGTGAACAAGCTTTACACTGCCAGATTAACTTGTGATTATTCAAGTTAGGTGGCAAATAAGTAAGGAAACCAAATAACAATACTGAAAATTAATAATCCAAAATAATTTTAGCTTACATAGTTTACTTAAGGAAATGTTTGTTTTACTGATATGATGGTCACATTAGAATGACTTAAGTGAATAATGTAAAACTGTCATTTTTAAAAGGAAATTCATTACAGCATCAGTGAGAATGTATAATGGTCACTGACAAAAATAAGTCTATTATGCTGTCATTTATTGGTAATTATACATCCATAGTAAAAATAGTGATCTAATTGTGAAGTCATGAAGTGTCAAGGATGGTTTGCTCAACATACATGTGTCTTTACTGATAGATTTCTTACCCCCACTGTTGAATGGACAATGACAGTATTCCGAATATAAGAAAGTGGCAGGCAAAGGATGGACCTGTTAATAAAAATGCTTGTCTTGTTATTGTGAATGTATTCACGATGGTGCAAATATTAATTCAATATAACCTTACTTCATTGCACTGAGGCTCTGCATGCATATATAATTATTAGTTTTGTACCATCTAACTTTTTTGTTTCCTGAGGTTGATGATGATTGCATCTAAGCTTTTTGTGTATGTTGTTTAGGTGCAGCAATGATGCAAAGCCAGGGGTGGAGACAGAAAAAGGATAACTTTAGCCATGAGGGAAACCACATCCTTTTTGGAAAAGGATACCACTAACAAGATAAAAGGACAAAGGCCTGGGATCAAGTTGTTATGGGCATTAGCTCTGTCAGTGGAATGAACTGCATATTAACACAGTGCAAAAAGACAGCAAGTGATATGGTAAGATGTGCTAGAGCCAAGGCAAAGTAGTTACTAGTTACCCATACTGATATGGGGGGGTGGGTCCAAAACTTGTCCCTTTAACACCAGATGATGAATACCTCCTCTTTAATTATGGTGATGACTGTGACACTAGAGATAATGGAACTGGAATTATCAGAGGTGGTGTCACACCACCTCTTATCAACATCTGGCACAGCAACACATCTCTGCTCCGGAAGGTTGGTTTAAAAACAGTAGCATATATTTATGTAGAGAAATGAATGCTGACATGGAATGATTACACTAAATGCGTGACACATGCTATTAATAGATGAACCCTCAGCTTCTGCAAAGAATGACAATGAAGGCAATGTGCATGGTAGTGTCCACCACAAATCTTTACTGAACATACAGTATTGTATGTTAATTCTTTACTGGTAATGTTTCAATTTATTTCTTACAGGGTTAGCAGTGGAATGCCTGCCAAAGAAGATGATGAAAGCATGATTATAGTTTTGGAGTAATCTGAGGAAAGTGGTACACAGGACTTCACATCCCACAACATGTTAGTAATTCCACAGGACATGACAGTGCATCACAAACACAAGCACATGCTGACATTACATCATGTGTGTACAGGAAGGAATGCCATGCTCATCTATACCAGTACCCACAAACCCAGAAGAGAAACTTTCAGGATTATGACAGAAATGTAAAATTTAAAGTGTCCATAGTGACACTTTTTCAATGGGGTGCCAGTCACAGGAATTTACTTCATCTACCCCAAGAAACAGGCAATGCATTGGCTGCCCAGCAACAAATGTGCCTTGATATTGTTAAGGCTCAATGCACTGCCAAAGGAGAGTGTGCTGGAAATAGTTAGAGTCCTCAAGAGTATCGTGAGGATTTCCAACACACTGCTTTAAAATGGCAGAGAGTACGGTTAATGTAATTTTTTACTATGATGAATACAAATGTATATGATAATATTCAAGACTATTCGTTAATCATTTAGTGTTTAAATTTGAATTGATTTAATGAAACTAAACTACAACTAACTAAGGAATATAACTATACACAAGAACATGTATTATTACAAGAAAAAACGACAAATGTCACAACACAAAATTTGCACAGATACTGTGCCATCTCAGTTGTTTGACTCTGGATCGACTCACAGAGAACACCAGCTGCTTTGCCAGGAAAACTGCAGTATGCTGGAGCAGGTGCTCTTTTCAGATATCCACCAATGTAATACTGATCATGGTGGAGCAATGAAAGGAGATTTGTCACAGAGGCAACCCACAGGAAAAATTAAGTAATCTGTGAGGCTAAAGCCCAAAATTAGATCAAGCATGCTCTATGACACCAACAGATATTGTGTGTATGCCATTCCCTTCTCTGAGACCCAATCTATGTCATACTGCAACTTTCCACACAGGTACTTGACCATGAAGAAATGTGGGACTCTCTGTAGGAGCACTGGGTATGTCAACTTCAATATCGATGCCCAAAGGGGATATAGGAGAGTGTCAACAGTTGCTATGCTTTGAAGGCACAAATTGTGCATTTGTACCATACAGTACTGCCACATGTTGAGATTAGACTTCTCACTAATACCTAACCCAGGTGAAAGCTACAGTCTTTTACTTTGACTGCTAGTAAAAAGCAACTTCACAGAGTTCAAAGTCACAGATGATATATTGCACATTGATAGCCACGTCTGTGGTATCCAGCAGATATGAGAACATGACATCATATGTTCATTCTACTTTGTGTTAGTAATAAGTAGGTCAATGGCAGATACATAAAATTACCATCTGTGCCATGATCTTCATGAAGGTAGCAGGTGTACATAATGTTGTATTTGCTCAATACATGACTTTACTGGAAATGTTGCATTCATACAAGTCTTGCATCCTGCAGTCCATACATATTTTCAGTGGTTATAACTGTCAGCACCTCTATTTCTTCCTTACAACCATTACTCCATCTTTATAAGAAGTTTTCATTGCATAGCAGGACAACTGCAGAGTCAAACTGTATAAGAACACCTATTGCTTCTGGGAGTAGATTTTGCTCCCTGCATCTGCTGTACCCTATGGATTGTCCAGGGCTTTATTTTGATGGCATTTTCTTGATGATCTCCTATCAAGGCATTTTTGTCAGTGTTTTCATTTGAGGGTACAGAGATGCTGCTGCCTTCTTCCTGATAGTGTTTTTGCCTCAGATACATTAAAGATGGTGAGTCAGAGTCAAGAAGATGAATTACTGACTTGATTAACTTGTATGTAGTACCCAGATGTCCTGTCACTGATACCACATGATGCCATTGAATGTACTTTATATGGCAGTATCAGCACACCCCGACATCCGTTTCCCTTTCTCTCTCTGTGTAGTAAACATACTACATGACGGATATCCTTTTCTTCCTCTTTACATTTTTATTGTGGGTGTGTCTCTATCATGGAACAGCGGTCATCTGTGATAATGATGGCACCTTCATTAGCAGCAGTCTTCTCTAGAAAGCTGTATACTTCGCTACAGAAAGACTTGCTACTAGTTATATTTATTACAGTTATGGCTAGCATTACTGTTACTCCCTGGAGCTACCAATGACATTAAATTTATTTCTGAAGCACTGACTTCACACTCAGAGGATACTTGTTTAACATATGTGCTTCTGAAGCTGTAATGTGTTTGATCATTCCTTACAGGTGAAGGATAGAGGTTTCAAGTAATGAAGAAGTTTTTGAAAGGGCCCCTTCCTCACTAGGCAGACTGAATGATGTCTTTGCTAAGATGAAAGTGCCTTGATCCTGTTAGCTAAGATTGCAATCTAAGGCTTTTACTACTGATTTGTTGGCCAAAGGGGGAAGTTATATAGGTGCAAAATGGGAATCCAGTTATAAAGTTGCTCTTGCAGTAATAATGACAATTTGTCTTTTGCAGTAAAAAGTAAAGTTCTTTGTAACCCTCTAGAAAGATAAATAGGCAAATTATGTTGACTGTTTTACAGAGAGTTTCAACTATGAGCAGAACTGACGGCTATTAGAGTAGAGCATACACTAGAAATCATTTTATAGGATAGTCAAGTCAAGTTACCAGACATTTCTGAAGGTGAATTTGTGCAACAGCAATTTGGCAGATCAACAGTTTGAATAACCAAACTGATTTCCAGCCTGTGAGGTATTCCAGTGGTTATAACTGCAGTTTTGCTAGAGCTGATCATTGGTTCTTTAATCTGTAACCAGTTCCATAAGCAACTGAAGTATTTGACAGTGCTGTTGCTGGATTGCTTGAGGAGTTTTGCCTGCTCTCAGTAAAACCGTGTTGTGCGCATACAATAGCATCAGAAAGTAAAGGATAAGGTCATTGATAAAGAAAAAACTGCAGGTCTAACATTTTTAGATTGAAAGACCTGAGACATCCATTTTGAATGCAACTTCTACTGAGATGTTAGCTCTTAAAATTACTTTGAAAATATTGAACAGTAGGATAAATGTTAAACCACTTTTGTGTGGTAGCACCAAAATACATGACTTTAAGTTTGTTTAGAACTAACATATTTTCAATTTATTTCAATGCTCTTTTTAAGTCAATGAACATGACTTCATTTGGGAAACCTTCTGCAGTGTTTTTATGTATTTCATTTGTCACTTGATAAATTACTGTTAAGATATAAAAGTTATTTAAGGCTATGCTGGTCTTGCACTAAGATCTCATACTTGGTCACCAACTGCATCCATATCCACCCCAAAAACAACTGCTCGATAATCTGATGAATCTTTTAGCATTCTCACAAACAAACCAACAAACAAACAAGCAATATGTAAATAAATAATAATAAATATATAAAACTGTGAGATAAAAAGGTAATACTTTGGATGCTACTTCAACTGTCCAGCAAAATAAAGTCCTGACTGCAACCCAGGTGACGCATGCTTGATTAGCAGCATTAGTGCTGGTTGAGCTGGAATGGCATAGGTAAGGAATGAATGAGCTTCACCTACTTGACTTTCCTAGGGCAAGGTATGGTTGAAGGCTCGGATTCGAGTGGTCACTTACTCACTTCCTGGTGGAGAAGATGACTTGAGATGTCTGCCTGACAAGGAGTAGGGAGTAGCTGAGATGTATGCCTATCCTACATATGAGGCTGGGTTCACTTGTGCAGGTCACATCTTATTGCCTAACAGTCAGTGGTATAAATGGCTTAAAATTACTCTGTGGAAACCAGTACCAACAATAGAAAAGCACGCCACCCCAATAAGAGAATAAGGGCACTGTGGAGGTACAGTTAAAGTAAACACAAAAACAAACTCCCTCCGATCTAGATGAAAAATAATTTATTATTATTAAAAACACAAATACATACCATGTTCGGATCAGAGGGAGTTGTTTTTTGTGTTTAATTTTGCTGCACCTCAACAGTACCCTTATTGCCTTATTGGGATAAAATGCTGTAAATGATATAGCACCTGCACATAGGGTAAGGTAGGGTAGGATAGGGTAAGGTAAGGCTACATAAAAAAGTGCAATGAGCTTATCTCTGTTCTCGGCAGTGGCAGCATCTATGGTTGACTTCTCAGCAGAGGCAGCATCTATGGTTGTCTGCCCTATCTCATAGAAAGGTTCATTAAGACATATATGGTTACCCTTGTCTTGAGAGCTGAAACAACCAGGTGGACCTATCAAGACTCCCAGACTAGGTAACAGATCACATTGAGAAGGTAATTTAGGAAATCTTGCTACAACAAGATGACATAATGTAGAATAAGAGCTTGAGAGTTTGAGTTGTAAAAACATGCTTTTCATATAAATCTACTTCAATGCCAGACTACACATTAAAAGACAAATGAAGTATATCATAGTTAGGCATGTATGAACTCTTTACTTACACCTATATTTCACACCTCTGTCAGTGAACGCATGACCGTTCTGTTTCATTCTTGTGTTACATCCCTGCATTATATGTATCCTCTACTTCAGGCCTTTCAACAACTTGAAAGGGTTACTTTTGCAGATTTTCCACCTTGCATTGCTATACTTTGTTTTAAAATGCATTCTACTTAGCCTTTGATCAGTAGAGTTAAATCCATAACCTCAGCAGACAATCTCTAGAATCCCACTGGAAATTATGATTTTTTTTTTTTTTTTAATTTCATGAAATTTAGCTTTACACTTTGGTAAGCTGCTACCCTGTTGATCAGGCACTGTTCATCGGGACAAGTATTCTACATTGGATATCCATAACATTTCCACAAGAAAAAATACTGCTAACTGATGTGATTGTCAATTGGTTGGACATAAACTCTAACTCCCCTACACCTAGCATAAACTTATATGGTTTCACACAGCTAATTATTAGCCTCACACATTACAGCAATACATCAAATTCCCTATTAGACTGGAAACTACTATCAGATAATATCAAATACTCCATCACAGGTACAATGTCAGAGTCTCTGAATCACCATCTTCCAGTCTGTATGACCAGACATCTCACGCTTCCAGTTAAACAGTATATTTATAAAATAACATACAACCATTCCAAGTTTAACCCAGAAATGTTCACTACTGCGCTATCATCTATTAACTGAAACTTCCTAAAAATCCCCTTTAGATAATGCTGTAAAAAAATTCAATACAACTATTCTAAATATCCTAAATAGCCTTACACCTCGTAGAAGGAAGAAACTAAAAACAAATAATGCAATTTGGCTACCCAAGAAGAATAAAATGCCATAACATCAGGGAACATTTGTACAATATAAGAATTGGAAGTATTACCAATGCATTGTCAAAGCATGATAAGGCATTTGATCCCACGCATACCTTTAGGTTTTTGTCAATAGAGGAGATTGAACTAAATGAACGTGGTGGGAATATAGAGAATTTGACAGAACTGACAGAGACTAGGTGGATAATTATACAATGGGCAGATACAGGTAAAGGTCTAAATGAGAAACTTCCATTGAAACCCATTCTTAAAAGTGGGGTTTTATGTAGGTAGTTTTGGGTGCTCTCCTGTGTCTTTTATGTATTCCAAGCTTTGAACTCATATACATTAGGGGTATGTACTTTTAAGGGCTTGAGAGAATGATTTAGTTGTTATAACAACTGATTGTTTTATTTGAATGATTGATTTAATCGTATGTTATTTACTAACTATTTACTGCGGTGGTGGTGCTGCGGTATCGTTGTCGCCTCACAGTTAGATGTTGCCCGTTTGATTCTCAGTTAAAGCATCTTCTGTGTGGCGACATGCGTGAATGGACGTTCCTTCGTTGAAGGTTGTGTGTTAGGCCCGGCAAGCCAGTACATAAAAATCTACTGCCAATCATTAGCGGACTGGAGTTCTGCTGTGGCAACCCCTAACCGGGATAAGCAGAAAGACACAAACAAACAATTTATTAGGAGTTTTTGATGTCTAAGGCAGCAATATATTCAGTACTTTGAAAGCTCTTATGTTTTATTAAAGATTTATTGTTTTATCGTTGAGTCTCCACATTGCTTTGGTTCACTTTATGTGCTTTTGCACTCTTGCTTTCTTATTTAGTGAACCTTTTATCCTCTCTGCCACTCTGTGTATGTAAAGATAATTGTGGCTTTCAATTACAATACATAACACTGTTTCTGCATTGTGAGTACTGACAGTAGCCATAGTACCATGATCATAGGTGCATAGATGATTACTAGGCTAGTCACGCCTTGCAGGTCTTTTTAAGCCTAGCCATGCTTCCTAAAGGTGAGACTGAATCTAACTCTGTACCTTGTGTATAAGGTAAACACCTTAACTATTATGCCAATCTCCAATCAAATGAGTTAGTGCTGTAAAATTTACTTTGTGTTTAGCAGTCATACAGGACTACAAATAGATTTCAAAAGATATCGGTGATCTTATTTACATAGCAATCAGTTCTCCATTTGTATATTTCATTTTATCATTTACTAAAAGGTGTATTTCACTAAAACTAGAGTTCCCTGCTTATAGTTGGAAGAAATCAAGGAAACAGTGTTTATTTTGAATACCTTTCACTCTGTTTTGCTTGTTCTTCAGGTAAAAGATGCATTTCATTTAATAGCACTATATGTGACTTATTATGTCTAAGTGTTGAGAAAAGCCTGGAATATTTAACAGAGCTAGGCGCTCCCCTAGAATTCATGGAAAAAATCTGTATATGTTATGAAGAAATATTATGGAATGATTATTATGCATTGCATGAATGACAGGCTGAATGTATTAAACTCTGGACTAACAGAGGTATTTGCAAGCCTTATATTGTAGAAAACATGAAGATACCCTCATACAGAAAAAATGAATAGATGGAAAGAATATAGGAAAGAGAGCTACATAAGGCAGGGACCCCCCACCAAATCAAATAAATAACACGCAGAAATAAAAAGAATTTTAACCCTGCAACTTTCTTAAATGAACTAAAGGCAGTTGACTGGTCTAAACTAAAAAAGCAACCATTAGAAGAGGCCATAGCATATTTCAACAACAACTTAATTAGCATAATTGACTCCCATGCTCCAGTACGTACGTTAAAAACAAAATCTAAACCAGCACAATGGCTAACTAGGGAGACCAAGTCAAAAATCAAAATAAGAAACAAAGCCTGGGCCTGCTGGCGCTCAACTAAAAACCCACTTGACCACTTAAAATACCGGCAACTCAGAAATGATACAAATAAATCAATTATACTAGATAAAAAAAGCTACTACCAGAACCTACTAAACAAGCATCATAATAACCCTCAAAAATTCTGGGCAAGCATAAATCAGAGCCTCCATCCAGGACAGTCTACCACCCCAACCCCTGCCAACCTCACTAACAGATCCCCAGAGTGCATAGCCGATGCCTTTAATAGCTATTGCACTGAAACCATACAGTCGCTAGCAAATCAACTAACCCCACTAAATTCTAACACCAGCTCCAACCCCACTAGTAACCATCCCCAATTTAGTTTCCAGCCAATCTCCACTACCTATATTAAGACATTGTTAACAAAACTAAAACCTACTACCCTCTCTGCTGACCTCCTCCCTGCGGAGTACTTACAAATAGCTGCTGAAGCCATTGCTTACCCTATAGCTATACTAATCAATAGAACATTGTCTGAAGGTACTATCCCCTACCTATGGAAGATATCCCATGTCATCCCACTTCATAAAGGTGGAAATTCCACATAATTATCCAACTATAGACCAATTGCCATTCTTTCCCCATTAGCCAAAATAATGGAAAAATGTGTTCATAAGCAACTAATGCAATACCTAATACAAAACAACTTACTATCTAACTCCCAACATGGTTTCAGACCACATCACAGTACCACATCTGCCCTCCTTGACTTTACAAATGCCATAAACCAAAATAGGAATGATAAAAAAATATCCTCTGCCCTCTTTCTTGACCTGTCAAAAGCCTTTGACATGGTCAACCATGAACTCCTCATTCTCTCACTTAAATCTATGTCTCTCAATAGGCACACAATCCAGTGGTTCCAATCATACTTAGCTGGCAGACAACAGGCAGTTGTATGGCAGAACAAGTTATCCAACCAACTACCACTCAACCTTGGTGTCCCTCAGGGCTCTATACTGGGACCACTACTTTTTTCTATCTTCATCAATAACCTCCATACAGCTATTCCTAAGGCTACCTGCATCCAATATGCAGATGATTCCACTCTCATCTGCTCAGCCACCTCTCCAGCAGACCTACAAAGTGCAACCCAAAATACATTAAGCACTATTGAAAACTGGCTCACTAACCAATGTTTGTTACTGAACCCCAACAAAACCAAACTCCTACTCTTTACTCCCACTAATAGAACCACCCCTTTCTCATTCACTGTTACTTCCAACAATGGTACCACCATCTCCCCAGATACCCAAACTAAACTTCTAGGAGTCATTATAGATAATAAGCTCAAATTCGACCTACAGGTCAACAAAACCGTTCAGACCATCAATAAAAAACTCGGAACAATGTACAGAAACAAAGCATTCTTAACCCCACAGGCTAGAATAGCAATTGCCAGGTCACAACTACTCTCTACTCTTACTTATGCCTCCCCCATTCTCTCAAACCTAAATAAATCAGAACTGAATAAGCTCTCACACAGTTATAACCATATTGCCAGATTCGCAACTAACTCCACCTACAGAACACATCACTGCCAGAACCTGAAACAACTATGTTGGCTTGAACTCCCCAACTTAATTACACTAAATCAACTCTTAGTTGCCCACAAAGTTCTTTACCATCCTGAAAATACCCCCTCACTCTCTAATATAATAAAACCATACAACAACCTGAGATCACTAAGATCGGCCGACAAAATAATGGTCCAAACTTACAAAGCCGACAATTCTGCAGGGGGTCTCTGTTTGCCAACTCTGTTGCCAAGACCTGGAAATCTCTACCAAATCATATCACCTTGCAATCCCCCTTAAACCTTTTCAAAAAAAGCATTACACAGCATCTTACACTCAACTGGCTTTGTCCATGCTCCTTCCCTGACTAAGCTGTATCATTGTTCACTCTAACTAACCAACTTGTTTTCTAACACTTTCAGGCCTTTCTCTACAAGCATACTGTGCTGATTGTAACTGTTAATGTAACTGTGAGTTTTATTTGTAAACAAATGCTATAATACTATATATTTATTACTATATAACTTTTCAATGTAAATAATCTGTGTGTATATTCCTTGAAGAAACTGATGTTATCTTGTTGGAGCTTTTCTCCCCAGGCCTCCACTGAAAATGGACATATATCCAGTTGGACTATCCCAGTAAACAAATGTAAAATAAATAAAAATAAATAAATAAATAATATACAAATACCTAGCTATACCCATGTTTTTCATATATATTTTCAACATATTCCAAACATGTGATTCACTAGAGTACTCAGGATTGTAAATACAAAGGTATATATTTTCATATCAAAGGCATTTACTGTAGCTATAAACAAACAGCAAATGACCAAGCAGCCTGCAGGAATGCTGTCTTAGAGAAATTATTTGAAACAGTCCAAAATGTAATACAACGTATGAAATATATAACAAATGCAAATACATAAGCTGTTACTTCATTGTTTTATATGTCTGATTCGATAAATCAGTTAACGAGTTGTCTCAAATCCATTGTTAATTAAATCAGTTGTGTGAACAGCATTTTTAATAATCATAAAACACAGTGGGTGGTTTTCATAGTGATTATGCAAATATGTAAAGGTTATCCGCCTGTCCAGATATTTCCACAGCAAAACCATGATTCATAGAGGCCACTTACAGTAACGCTTGGCAGCCATGAATAAGCATAAGCAAATTAAATCATAATGAGATGCAAATGCAAAATGATGTAAATGGCATATTCTAATAAGGGTTTCTCCTGCCTATTTGTGATTCATAGTCAAAGTTTTATTTGTTTCCTCAGTGTCTTCTGATTCATTATAAAAGGGAGAGTCATGCCTGATCTATCTACTCTGCAATCCATGATGATGCTGTCACTTGATGCTAGCTTAGCTATTTACTAATGTGAGTTGCTTGTCTTGGATGAGCCAAAACCACTTTTGCCCATTGGCACATGCTGACCAAGAAGGTGGAGATATAAGCAGAAAATAACTCACTATAATTTAACAATCAAGAGATACTTCATAGGTTCAGAGTGGACAGGGCTATGGTAAATGTTTTAGTGATTACATATGACTCCCCACAGGGCCACATGGGAGATGCATGGATTTCCTATCCCTGTGGATATAAAAGTAAGTATACCCTCTCTATACTTACCAAAGGGACCTTCCACAAGCAGATTAAGGACATGTTAGGCATCTCACAGGTTTCTGACTTGAGGATATTTCAGCAGTTCCTGGATGTGGATCAGTACATGTATTTCAAGTGTCACTTCAAGATGGAGACAAGACTATGAGTAGCTTTTATGAAGTAGCACATTACCCTGAGGTACTCTGTGTGCAAGATTATAGCCATGCTGCAATTATAGCCCCATTTGATCCATGAGGATGAGGTACCAAAATAAAAATGGTTATAATTCCATCAATTGCTGGGTAGTGTGTGCTGTATTAGGTGCATCGCCAACATGTCTGACCAGCATCTTATCAGTGCACATGATTTGCATATCTGGCACACTAGCTCGCTCTCTGACTTCTTCCTGTATGGGGGAATGTACACTAATCATCTTGTTGATGGAATTCCAAGATGGCTGCCGACTAGACTAGTCCCTACTCTTTGAGCTCCTCACAGCTATTTAACTTTTTGTTTTTTTTTTACAACTTTGTAGCAATCTTTTTCCTCAGTTTTTTCTACAAAAAGATTTTATAAATCTTTTTCTATGCATTTGGAGTATTTTTTTGTTTGGAACTCTTATCCTGGGATTTATTTTACCTCAGAACAATTTTGTTCTCTCAGCTGCTTTGATTATTTGCTGCTTCAGAATACTCCTGGATCCTGAAATCCTGTCAGTTGCACTTCATCTCTGGGCATGGCTACTAAATCTGACTCCATGGAGACTCAGCCTACAAAGGCCAAATTTTCTTCAATGCTCTCTCCTGAAAAAGATTCCAGTTCAAAAAGATTAAGAACATCTAAGCAATCTACAGAAACTTCCAAAGTAAGTAATAAAGACTTAAATGATTCAAATTTTCATTTAGACGAACTAAAAATAGCATTAAAGCCTATCCAAAGTGCTATCCAAAATTTCTCAGAACAATTTGCTGACTTTAGTAAAACTTTAAAGCAAATAAATGACAGAATGGATATGATTGAAAATAGAAATTCAGCTTTAGAGATAAAAACTGATTCACTGGAAAGTGACCTTAAGTCTAAAGATAAGATTATTTCTGATATACAAGCCAAACTGTTGGATTTGGAAGCCAGAAGTCGTAGAAATAACATCATTATTCGTGGTTTGCCAGAATCTTATGATAATAAAAATTTGTTATCTGTGACTAGGAGCATCTTTGAAACTTTGTTAAACTGTGAATCATCCTCTAAAACTATAATTGTAGAAAGAGCACATAGAGCATTACGTGCAAGTCAGGATTCTTCTTTACCAAGGATTATTTACACAAAACTATTAAATTTTCAAGACACTTTCCAGATTCTGGAAGCAGCTAAAAGTAAAAAGCAGTTTATATGGAAGTCTCATAAACTGTCATTTGCTCAAGATCTTCCTTCTCAAATAAAACTAAATAGACAAAAACTTTCTCCCTATTGTGCTGACTTGATAAAAAGAGGGATAAGATTTCGTATGTCCTATCCAAATACCTTATCTTTTACAGTCAATGACAAAAGGTTTATGTGCTCTGATCCTAAGGAAGCTAAAGATATATTTTTTAAAACTTTTAAAAAGCTTCCCGATTCTGTGTCTTAACATGTTACTTTTGTATTGAGTTTCAAAAGTGATTTTTTTTTTTTTTTATATTTCATACTTTAGGATGTACTTGTCTGTTATTGTTTAATTTCATTCCATATTAATAGTTGTGTTCAATATATCTTTTCTTTGTTATGACAAAATTTTATGTTAATTATGATATTGTTTGCTTTTCAGGTTGCTAGAGTTAACATATATTTTTTTTTTAATTTTTTTTTTTTGATTGATTCTAATAGCCTTTGCTATTCCAAAATTTCATGTTAATTATGATATTGTTTGCTTTTCAGGTTTCTAAAGTTATATTTTATTTTTTGATTCTAATAGCCTTGCAGTTTTTTTTTTTCTCGTACTGCGAATGTAATGTGTTATTACTTTCAAGTTTCTAGTTTTCAGTGTCCTACGCCAGTAGTCTGCTTTTGGAGGGAGAATTTTTCACTTCTCGAGACTATCCAAGATAAAAATCTTCTCCTTGTATCACCAGCTGCATCTTTACATGGTCGCGCACCTCATATGGACTCTCAGAGACTGTTGGTGACGTCATCACTAGCTGAGGATATCCGTGGGCTTCGCATTTATAGTAGCGCTTATCTTCAGCAATTATTCGAGTTCGGGAATGGACTTATAACTTTTTTTTTACAACTACAATGTGTCAGGGACTAAGCGTTGATCATCTTCAGGTTTTATTAGGACATATTTCTACTGTACCACCAGGAAATCTTACTCGCTTTAATGCGAGCTTCTGCTATTGACTTCTAAGGCGGAATTTGTCTTTATTTCTACAAAATAGGTTAGTCTCTTTCATTTTTAAATTATAAAAAGGGACAAATAAGAAAATACATTTTTTTTAGATATGCTTGTCATTGTATCTGTTTAGTTTCACTGCTTTCTTGTCTTGAAAGTTCATGCAATCCACCACAAGCAGTATGGGGTTTTTGAATGTTAGTTACTTTTGACAACCTAACACATAATTAAACTGTTGTACATCGTATATAGGGTTATCTCTTAAAGCTATTGGTATAATATTCATGTTCATGTTTATGCTATTTGACTCTTTTGGTGTTTTAACTTAGTTATGTTTGTTCTTTTGGGGTATTCTAAAAAGCGAGTGTACGAGAACTGTGTGGTTTACTTCCTGGTATTAGGCTGCTTCTCTATATACTAAATATGCATTATGAACTTATAACTAATGGTGCTTTTGATACAAGCATTTTATGTTTTATTTTCTGAAGCATATAATACGCTTTTCTTTTGTCCTTTTAGTCATTTATCTTTGAATTTATGTTTATACTGTAGGTTAGGGTATTGTTCAGCTGTTTTTTTTTTTTTCCCTTTTTATTCACTAGATGGCGCCAACATCTATTAAATATATAGTAAATTATTGAGAACTGCTGCTGTATAACAACTACATTGACAGGTAACATTCTTTTATGTGGGGTTGAATATAGAGTGTAAGTCTTCTGGGGGATAGACTATACTGTATCTCGTCCAGGTTTAAATGTTTAACCATAATTTTAGATATTATTGTCACAGTTAGGCACCAGTTCATTATTGAGAAGTTTGTTATATTTTACTGGGTGATTATTAGATATTACATAATTTTATCTTGTTTGGCAATATTTATAGTTATTTTCTTTTTATAACTAAAACATCATTTTATTAATGATTCAAATATATTAGTTTCATATAGGTTTATTTATATATATAGTAAGGTTAATATATTTGTCCTTTAATATGCATATACGTTATTTCATATTTGTTTGTTCTCAGCTTAATATTTGTTATGCAGTGTTATTTTTGTTAATCACAAATTATTTTTCTTTTTTTGGAATATTTGAGGAAATTCAGTTTATTGTTATATATTTTTACTTAATAATAGGAGCTTGTAGTATAATATATTAAGTGGGGATTGAGTATGTTGGACATGTTGAAATTAGTTAGTCTTGTACATAGGTTTGGTATTTTAGTATGGGTTTTATTTTTTGTTAGGCTTACATTTAGTGTTTTTTTTTGTTACTCGGATGCTATTAGTATTTAAAATTACAACTTCTACTTTATTCATATCTGGTTTTCCTTTATTAATAGGTGATTGGTGGGTAGGCACTAGGGTTAGGATGAAGGAAATAAATAAATTTTATATTATTCTTTATATTATTTTTCTTTTACAAGGAATATTTTTTGATCTGATTGTATATTCAAACACTGTTCAGTTCAAGTGGGTCTTTTTCATCTCTTGTAGGCACTGGTTTATGTATCGTTGGGACTTTACTCTATGTTCTTTTTAACAGCATCAATACTGGTTGTTTGCCTTAAGTATGTCAGGTGATATATTAGTGGATTCCTGGAATGTTAGAGGAGTCCATAATAAAGCAAAAAGTCATTATTGTTTCATTTGATTTTCAAGTCACAGGCCAATATTTGTTTTATTCAAGAGTCCCATATCCCTCGACTTGATTGGGTTAAAGAGAAAAATAAAAAATGGATCAAGAGGATTGTAGCAGCAGGGGACTCATCTAATTCCAGAGGAGTAGCCATAATCATTAAACAAAAATTCATGGGGATCATAATTGATGAGAAATTTGATGAGGGTAGATGGTGTTTGTTTACCGCCTCTATTCATAGTCTTGATAAACCTCTTTTAGTTTTAAATATATATGGCCCATGTAATCTACAACATTTGTTCATTCTAAAAATTTATAATATTCTCACATCATATAAAGACCATTATATTATAGTAGGTGGAGATTGGAACTCAGTGATAAATCCAGAAATTGATCGTTCTCGTTCCACTGCTTCTTATAACTATCAATCTACTCTGGCTCTTAATGATTTAATGATAGAGCATGGTTTGATTGATCCATTACATTCTGTCAAAATCTCAAATAGGAATAATATTTATACCTATTACTCTAAGTGTTATCGTTCATGGTCCAGATTGGATTTTTTTCTAATCTCTGATTCTATCTCAAAATATATTTTGGATTTTACTGTTGAACCTAGATTTTTTTCAGACCATTCAAGAATCTTATTAAAACTAAACATAAGTACTAATATTAAAAATAATATTAATTCAAATAAATGGTCTTTAAATAATAATTTACTACTCAATGAAGAAATTTGTAAACAATGCTCTGAAATTTTACAGGAAATGGAAGGTAATCTAGGGTCATCGGATATCACTTATGACATACAATGGGCTGCATGCAAAGCGAGATTAAGAGGATTGCTTATCAGTAAAGCGGCCTACCTCAAAAAACAGTACTTTAAAAAAGAGAAGTCCTTAAAATATATAATTCTATCTTTGGAAAATCAGCTTAGACTGAACCATGATTCTAATATAGAAAAGGAAATTCTTGATTGCCAGAAAGATTTAATTTTACTTCATCAAAATAGCCTTTCTTTAGTTGAGCAAAAATTACTAGCTTCATATTCAGAATGGGCCCAGGTTCCTTCCAAGCTATTAGCTAGAATTATTAAAAATAATTTTGACAGACCAAAAATTTCTTCTTTGTTTTACAACAATAAATTGTACAACACGGATGAAGAAATTATTCAGCTCTTTACTTTACTTTATACTGATTTATACTCAAATTCTTCTAATTCTGTTAATGATAATTATATAAAAACCTTTTTAAATTCTTTACATTTCCCTAAATTAAATGATAACCAACAAAGATTGCTTTCTACTCCTATTTCTTTACAAGAGATTTCTGATTCAGTTGATAATCTTAAGCCTGGTAAATCTCCTGGTCCAGATGGTTTCACTCCAGAATTTTTCAAAACTTTTAAATCGGTAATTCTTACTTTTTTTTTTAAAGTATATAATTATATAAGAATTAATGATATTTCAGACATTCATTGGAATACATCTAAAACTATCTTAATTCTGAAAAATAATAAAGAAAAATCAGACCCAGTTAATTATAGACCCATATCTTTAATAAACCTAGATATTAAAATTTTATCATCTATTCTGGCTAGTAGATTGAAACGGATTTTACCCTCAATTATTTCTCAAGATCAATCTGGTTTTATGTCCCATAGACATGCTTGGGATAATACATTGTCTTTAGAGTCTATCATTCATCTTATTAAAAAATATACAAACCCAATATATGCTCTGATTATTGATGCATCAAATGCTTTTGACAGAGCCTGTTGCAATTTTCTCTTTCAAACTATGTTTTGTTTTAATATTCCTTTATTCTTTATTAACTTTATAAAAGTATTGTATAAAGATATGTTTACCAGACATTACATCAATAGTCACTTTTCTTCTCCAATAAAGATCACTAGAGGAATGAGGCAAGGTTGCCCATTGTCCCCCTTTCTTTTTAACATTTATTTAGAACCTTTGTTGCTGTACATTATTCAGAACACTTTTCATAATGTTCCGAGAATTCTTAACACAAAAATTTATTTCTCAGCCTTTGCTGATGACCTAGTAATTTACTTTCAAACTCCATTATCTGATTTTAGGAAAATAACAAATTCTATTGATTACTTCTCTTCTGTTTCGAACTATCTTTTAAACTCCTCTAAAACTTATATATTTCCTTTAAATCATTTAGTCCATAAGCCATTCCTGTTTTCAGATCATCAAATTCAGTTTACTTTTAGTATAAAGTACTTAGGTACCAGCTTAGAACACAATAATAAATCTTCTTTTCAAAATAACATAAATAAAGTTTGGAACTCAATATTATCTGATATAAACAGATGGGACTATCTAAATCTTTCATTTTTATCAAAGGCTGCTATAATTAAAATGAACATTTTACCTAGAATGCTTTATCATTTCTTTTCTTCTGATCAGATAATTCCTAAATCTTTCTTTGAGTCTGTAAGTAAAGTTTTAGCTAAATTTTTATGGTTCCCCAAATCGGTTAGAATTTCCTATTCCAGATTATCAATTTCTAAGGATAAAGGTGGTTTGGGTCTTCCTAACTTATATCTTTATTATCTGATTGTTTCATCTAATAAACTTTTCACTATATCTAATTTCACGAATAATTCTCATATCAATCATTCTTTATGGATAAAAATATGGTATAATTACATCATATCTAAAAATATAAACCCAGAAGCTATTCCTTTTATTTCCTTGGACATCATATCTACTAAAAATCTTTCTATATTCATTAAACAAAAGATTAAAGCTTTTCAAACTTTACTTAAACTATGTAATCTAGATAAGATATCTCACTTTATTCAACCAATTCATCTAAACCCAAATATAATGATAGATAATACTCCTTTTAACTTAACAAATTATCCTCTAATAAAGAATTTAAAAGTTGGGGATGTTTAGAAACATTTTGACTTATCCCTAACTGATTGGCGTAGGATTCTGAAAGTTAATTGGAATTATTCGTCAATTCTTCGTCAACTAAGGGAAACAATTAAAAATAGGTTTCCATTTATAGATCCTATAGAATATCAAATGAATAATCTCAACACGATTATCAGAACATTATCTTCATCACATAAAATGTTATCAAATTCCTACAAGTTGATAAAGAGTTTAATGATGGATCACAATTGTCTTTTGTCTAATGTCTGGTTAAATCATAATTCCCAACTATCTGAGTATCAGAAACTCTTGGCTATCAGAAATACAAAGGAATGTACCCCTTTTAAAAAAACTATTATACACACAATTAATGATTAACAATGATGCCTACTATACTCCGTACAAATTAAATAAATTTAACCCAAGCAAATCCTCATCATGTCCATGTTGTTATCACCCCCAGGCAGATCTCATCCATATTTTGTGGTATTGTAGTTTTTCTCATAGACTGTGGACTTCTTTGAAAGTCAGACTACAGAGAATGGGGTACCATATGTCTACATTATCCTGGGAATTTGCCATTCTTCATATTCCATTAACTCATCTTTCAAAATTAGATACTCATGTGATTATTTTTATTTGCTCACTATTAAAACTGTACATAACCCAAAATTGGCTTGATCGTACCAAACTAAATTGGGTTGCTTTTCAGAAAATGACTTATTTATATATTGATGCTCAGAAGAACATAGTCAGAAGTCCAAAAAAAAATGGCTTTTAAAAAGTTATTGTTAGAAAAAGTTTTAAATGTTATCAATAGTTAGTGCCTTAAATTCTTCATTTATCTTGTGATAATTGCATAATATTCCTTTTCTCATGTCAGGTTTTTCTCTTTTCGTTGTTTTTCAGATTGCCTAACTTGTACATAGTGTATATATTTTTGCAATGCTTGTGTTATTATTATTGTATTTAAATTTTCCTAAAAAGTTGTTTTCTTTAGAGTTGCAATATGCTTATTTAAACCTATTTTTTCTCATGTACAAAACTCTTAATGTCTTGTTTTATATACCTAATAAAAAGTTTTTTGAGAAAAAAAAAATCTTGTTGATAAGTGCAAAATATATATTTCTTTCTTTTTTTTTAATTTTATCTAAGTAGTTATTGATGGTAAAATATGGTGCTGATACTAAACTACTTTGTCTTTGTTTTGTCCACCCCCCCTTTTCATTCATGTCATCCACTGACACCAGTGAGAAATTCAATGTACAATACAGTCCTAAACCAAACCTGTATTGTCATCAAGAGGGTCTTTGGCCTCTTGAAGAGTCATTTTAGGTGTCTAGGTAAGTCTGGGAGTGCCATTCAGAGTGATCCAGCTACTGCATCCAAGATGTTTACTGCATGCTGCTTTCTGCACAACATGCTGTTGTGCTAGTCTGGTGAACATGTAACCCACCCTGTCACTGCAGCTCTTAGCTCCACTCTGGTATGAGTAATGATAGCCAAATGGCAGCAGAAATAAGGGACCCCATGCAACAGGCTTGTGCACGGCATACAACTGTACAGATAAAGAGGAAGCATCTAGTCCAGAACAATGGACTATGACATTCAGGTTAGTGCTGCTTTTCTTGTAAAAAAACAGAACATACTTTATGCATGCAGTGATATCTGTGGGCTATGCTGTGTGGTGCAGGTCTACTGTAACTATTCAACAAACATTTCTCCTCATCTTTAAATAAGATTTTTAACAGTTATTCGTATTATTGTTTGTAAAAGTCATGCCTGATTGCTCACTGACTTCTGTTCAGTGATGTTGAAAGGCGTTATATAAGGAGTAATCACATTTTTTAAGTGTTTTGCGTGGTGACCATTTGAAGTGTTGGAACCCACTAGATTGAATCCCAAAATATGAAGACTGAATGCAGGCTTACATATACTAAGTCCAAGATGCCAATCCTCAGAATACTCTTTTTTTCTCCAAGTTATGTCAATCTTGGATTTGGTATATATGAGTTCAGAGGGTGATGAGGGCTTGCCCCCATATAGGAGGGAAGGTAAAGGGGGGGTTCCCTCCTGTGAAAAGAAGTTTAAAGGAGAAGAGTAATTTTTGAAATTCAGTCTACTGTGTTTTTGGCCTTTGTTTTTGCCTTTTTGGAACTTGGCATTTCAAGTACTAATATTTCAATAGGGTGTCATTTTGCATAGCGGTGAATCTAAACATGCACTTCCTGAATGTCCTGAAGTGGTACAATTACTAAAAGTAATACTTCCTTGTTTAACATGAGTTCATATGTTGCAACTGAATGAAAATGCATCATATTGTTTTTCATATTACACAATGTTTCCTCAGTTTAAACACTGTTGTCTGTTGAGGTACTGCACATCAGTTTATTTAATTTTGTCATACATAATATTTTGTAGCCTCAGAGAAAGTGATGAGGGTGAAGTGGCAGCAGTGTCTGTTTACATAGCAGGATACTCATTTATATCTCTAAATTTTGTATTATTGATTCCCTGAATATTTGTTGATTACTACTGTTAAGCTGTAGGAAATTGCCAGCTGTAACAATGACATTCATAAAGTATTAATGGTGTTAATCACTTCAGTCTTATGTTATGACATGCAGCGTATTTTTTAAAGTTCCATGAGGTCTTAAACAATATTGTTTGAGGAATTAAATGCCTACAGTTCAAAAGTATTCTAAGTCCCCCATTTGTTTTTCACTTATTGAATAATTTATGCCCTTTTAAGTTAAACATTGGCACATATGTGAAGGACAAATTATAAGTAACAGAACTGTCATACTTGAATAATAGTAGGTCATGGTCAAATGTATCATATAGACCTCCTAAAGAGGCTTGGTGATGGTGCAAGTGGATTTAGAAGAAGGACTATCATGACAGCTGGAAGGTGAGTTGGCCCAATGTCGTGACCTACCTGATATAGGTTATCCTGCAGACACTGATCTGACAGTGTTGCCAGTGATTGGGACCTCAGATGAGATGTTCTGCTAGATGTAGAAGAATGCTGGCATGGCCTGCATGAAATCTGTTGTACTCATTCCCCTCCACTAATTACAATACTTTCTTGGGGTGTACTTCATAGGTTCATAGGTTGGTACTAGGCTATCGGCCCTAGGGCCTACACAAGCCTAGCCATAACAATTCCCTGGCTATTTCTTCCCACAGTATTTACTTCCCTGGACCCCTGTCTAGCAGGGCAACTGACATGACCCCCGGGGTGAATTTCCTATCCCCCATCCAATCATCAAGGTTCCTTTTGAAGAGGGCCAAAGAGACACTCTGCTTGACATGTATGGGCAGTCTATTCCAGAGACTGTGGAGTCTCTGTGTCAGTAACCTATCTCTCCAGCATGTTTTGTTCATTGTGATGACAAGGCTCTGAGGGATTGGGATTTCTTTAAGTGTAGCATGTCCAAAATCACTGGGTTTGACATGGCTTTGTATGTTAAGCAGAGATTGCCTCTGAGTAGACGAAATGCGACAGAATATAGGTGGAGTTTTTTAGATGGTCAGCATAGAGCATCTGCTTTATGGTCTGTGATTCTTTTAGTGAGGTATTTCTTCAGCCTTTCCAGTTGTTGCAGATGTTTTGAGAGATACATACCAAATAAGGCATTATATTCTATAATGGGTTTAATGAGGGATGAGTACAGTGGGACAATGACCTCCCTTTTTCTGTATAAAAAGCCCTCAGTGATGAGGTGTGCCACATAGAAGGTTTTCCTGACTGTTGTGGTGATGTAGTTATCGAAGGTGAGACTAATGTACACCTGTGTCCCTAAGTCTCTTATCACAATTTCAGTGTTTAGTATACTGCCACCTATGTGGTAATTCATGGGTACATGTTTTTTCCCAAAGGGGATAACTATACACTTCTTGGCATTGAGCTTGAGCCCATGGCTCTGTCACCAAGCATCTGTTTCTGTAAGGCCCTTTTATAGAATATCCACATCATTTGATGATTCAATAATGACTCCCAGTTTGCAGTCATCTGTGAACTTTGTTAGCCAGAGTCCCTTAGTGTTGGCCTGTACTTCCGAGAAGTAGATGCCAAGCAAGAGCGGTCCCAGGACTGAACCCTGAGGTACTCCACTTGTAACTTGTCTGGAGCTGGATTTGGAGTCAGCTACTTTGACAGTCTGGGTTCTGTCAGTAAGCCAGGTGGCAAACCATCGAGTGATGTAGGGATTTATGCCCAGCTTAGTAAGTTTATCTATGATTCCAGAGGGGGGATGGTGTCGAAGCCTTTGGCGAGGTCAAGTTAATCAGGTTCAGGAGACAAGATCGGCCCTTCATGAATCCTAACTGTGTGGGGTCCAGTGTTTGAAGCTTGCCAATGTCTTTGATTATAAGTCCCATGACAATACAATCCATGGCCTTGCAGATCAGGCTCATCACACTGATGGGGTGGTAGTTCCTGGGATCCAAGGTGGATCCCCCCTTGTGGAGTGGGATCACTGTAGCTGTGCGTCACTCAGTGGGCACGAAGCCTGAGGTGAGGCTATGATTAAACATGACACTTTGGTGAGGTGCCAGTTCATTTTGTAGTTCATGTAGTACACAGCCTGGGATGTCATCTGGTCCCATGGTTGCTGTATTATTAGTTTGGAGAGTGTGTTTTTTTACCTGTGTGGCCATTATTACCGGAATGTGGCAATATTTCAGTATTGAGGTAGGCCCTTTAGGGGGTGAGAGGAGGGGAGGAGTTTGCACTGAATCCATCTGTCAGGTTATTGGCAATATCCTTGGGATCAGTATATTTAATGCCATTCTGTTGTAGCTTGGAGCAGATCTGAGCATTGCCATTTAGATTCTTGACACAGCTACAGAATGCCTTGTGGTTGTCTTTGGAATCTTTGGCAATTTTATTTCCGTATTTTTTTTGTATTCTCATGTGGTCTGCCCCTATCTGTTTGTAAGTAAACAATGATTATTTCAATATAGTTGAAAACAGTTGGTCCCAATATTTAAATAAATAAAGAAAGAAAGCACAACAGAAAGAACATTTTTGTTGCTTATTTACTAAGTACAGAGCTCTGGTCCCCATGTCTGTGGGTCTAGAATGCCTTCTCTGTCTTGTTTACATGATCTACATTTATCTTGAAACATCCCTGCCTCCTAAATTTATGTTGATATATGTAGTGTCAGTCATCTGTGTAGGAACAAGCTTCATCTCTGTAGTTCACATTCATATTTGCTTTTTCGGTCTCCTTTGTTTCACTCTCCTGCTGCATGATGTATCCACTTGGTTCTATTGTATAATATGATTTGAGTGGGTTGGTCAGGTCTGTGTTGCTTACCTGTACAATAACCTTGAAAGTTGCCTATCTGAATACAGGTCATCACAAACCTGGAACAGCACCATATAATATGCTCAACACACTGATAAAAGTGTCCTTGAAGGCACTATACTGTGTCCCCTTATATTCAAGAAATTTAGTGTTCTCATAGGTCTGTGTTGGGTAACATTATACTCAATATATTCATCAGCAATATTCATCCTACTCTAAATCAACTCTCCACATACAATACATGAAAGACTCACCAAACATTTTCAGCTGACTTGTAAAGCAGTTTAACAAAAATGATCTGATTCAGAGATTTTACATTATCCCCCCCCCCCCCAAAAAAAAAAAAAAAAAAAAAAAACTCAATGATTTACTCAACATTTGCAAACTGAAGAATAGGGAACACTGGATCCCACATTATCATGAAGTAGCAGTCGTTAATACTGTACTATTGTTCTTAACCACAAAGGTAAGCTTGCTGGACCTTTATGTCAGCTGCATATTGCGCTACACAGCCAACGTTTGAACCAGCTCCATGGTGTGTCATTAACTGTTCACCATAGAGGGAAGCCTGTAACATGGAGACAATGACAGGATATTTCCTTAGGTCTATGCTGTTATATGTACTAAAACTAAATGTTCTATTTACCTGCCTATTGACCTGTCTGGAGGAGCATAACAGAGAGAGGCTGATGTTCACCTAGAAGCTATGCCTGTAACTACATACTTTGAGGTAGCTGTTAAAAACAGCATTACAAACTGTCTCTCCAGACACACAATAGAAGGGATATCTGTTCAAATTCCAGTAAATTCTGGAGTGGCAGGTACAGGCACAGGTCTTGGACAGCAAGTGTGGGACTGAATTGTTCCTTTCTTTCCATGTTTAACTTTGGTTGCATTGACACTCATTCCTGAGGAAGAAGCTTAAGATTTATTTGTGGAACTGAAAGCTGCCTGCCCTCAAAAGTCATGAGGCCACAATGATTCCTTGAAGGCAATTATATACTTGGCTGAAAAAGCCATGCAAGATGCATAGGGCCAACTCACAGCATAATGTCCTGCTGTTCCCTACCACAGTGTGTAATGTGGCAACCCTTGTATTACAGGAATTGCTAAGTACAAAGAATTTGGTGTAGGCTTGTCAATGCAAACTAAAGACCTTAGTGGGTCTGTGCCAGGTATTTATCGGTGTTGTGCTTCACCGTGGGCAAACGGAATGAGTATGCAATGTAGTTAATCTTTCGCCTAATCTGAAGTTCCACCTTACTAATATTCTTGAAATTCATGGCCTTCTGAGAGGACTTGTTATCATCCATCGCCTGTAACATGTAGTTATGAACTACATTATGAAGGGTGACGTGGTTGCAACCATTTTTTCTGAAAACATTAGTTTCTCAATAAAACATGCAAATAACTGGATTAAATATTACTTGGTAATGTTTTGCTTTATCTTGCTGAGAACAAATTGTAGTAGTTTGGATTTTATCAATGCACTGAGTTATGCACTATACAAATGTTCTGAATCGAGGGTATTTATATAGGACTGGACCATTTTAACTCAAAATACTGAGATGTCCAAAAGAAAAGTAGTTCAACGGGAAGATACCCAATTGCCAGAGAAAGGTAATGTTCCAGAGATGTGTATGAATCTTGATCATGACTTCATAACAACCAAAGTTCCATCTAATATGATCAAAGAGACTGTATATTATTTGAGCATGACCCTTTACTGTACTTCTTTGTTGTGCCTGCTGTAATCCAAAACTCCATTAGGAATTCCAAAGTGTTTACATTTAGAAGAGTCATCACAAAGTCATTCATTGAGATGGGATGAATTGTTAATATGTTATGGCAGCAACAAAGACTGTTTTTCATATTTGCTTGCTAGTAAACACATGTATTTACTGTATTTGAAAACTATTTGCATTGTTTGATTCTGCATGCATGAATCATGTTTATTAGTATATGAGTATGACATCTATAGGAAGGTATAGTGTAGAATATTTGTTGACTCTTTTTAATTTCTACAGCATTTAGTTTATTGGGCTAGATATAGGGAATACTGCAGAGTAGCTTTAAACATACAAGTTAAGCTAATAATGCATGTAGGATCTCACATGGTTCTGTCTTGCTTCTCAGTTGCTGCTATGGCAATAGAGTACATAGATGCAACAGCTTGCCTCTTTTGTGACTTACTGTTATCATTAAACGAGAAATGCTACACACAAATACTTGCTCCAACAACACACCACATTTTGCTATCCTTACTTCTCCTACACCTCACTCAGTGCCTACATTAGTCTTGGCCTTCATCTTCTATCCTGACAAAAGAATCTTTGCCTCCAGCTACACTACTGTACCTTCTGTTATCCTCTCAGTTTCTCTGTATATGTTATTGAGGCCCTGCCCACCAACTTTATCCTTTTCACTTCCTTACTGACGCATACCGTGTCATTCATGATGAAAATAATGTACTTGGCTGTTAGGATTGTGCACTCATTAGACTGTTCAAATAATTAACTTGAATATCTTTTAAATGTACATCATTTAGATGTATTTGCTTGCTGGCTGTATACTCTAAACAAAATGAAATTCCGTACAATGTAAACAAACTTATCCAGAGTACTTCATTAAGACTAAGTACAAAAGATCTTATTTACATTATTTTGCAAACATCTTCTAATTCACTTCTACTAAAAATATCTAGCTATCGATAGACCACAGGGAAAACTGGTAAACATAATCATACACTGTAGATAAGCTCAGTTGAGTAATCAAACAATTACAACTTGTTTAGAAATAAAAACATCTTTATTGATAACAAATATATGAGCGCTTTTACTATCAAATCAGTTTTTGTTTATATATATATATATATATATATATATATATATATATATATGTATATATATATATATCTGTGTGTGTGTGTGTGTGTGTATGTGTGTGTGTGTATGTGTGTGTGTATATGTGTGTGTGTATACACACACACACACACACACACACACACCACACGCACACACACACACACACTCACACACACACACACACACACACACACACATATATATATTAAGAACTGAACTTAAAAGCATTCAAAAAATAGTAAATCAACAACTCTTGTAGAACTTTACTTTCATCTTATTTATTATTAAGACTTCTTGAGCAACCATTTTCACTTCCTTTATATACATTAGTTCTAGCAGGCCATTTAAATTAACAACAGTTCCTTTCCAATAGTAAAGTGTGAACAAAGCAGGGGTGCTGTGTGCATTTTCATTAACATTACAATCGCAGTTACATAAGGTAAATTAGTCAGACAGTAATAGCCTTGTGGTTGCCAGTTCATTTGTAGTACATGTAGTAGACGGCGTGGGATGTCATCTGGTCCGATGATTGCTGTATGATTAGTTTGGAGAGTCTGTTTTACCTGCAGTATTGAGGTAGGCCCTTTAGGGGGTGAGAGGAGGGGAGGAGTTTGCACTGAATCCATCTGTCAGGATATTGGCAATATCCTTGGGATCAGTATATTTAATGCCATTCTGTTGTAGCTCAGAGCAGATCTGAGCATTGCCATTTAGATTCTTGACACAGCTACAGAATGCCTTGTGGTTGTCTTTGGAATCTTTGGCAATTTTATTTTCGTATTTTTTTGTATTCTCATGTGGTCTGCCCCTTTCTGTTTGTAAGTAAACAATGATTATTTCAATATAGTTGAAAACAGTTGGTCCCAATATTTAAATAAAGAAAGAAAGAAAGCACAACAGAAAGAACATTTGTGTTGCTTATTTACTAAGTACAGAGCTCTGGTCCCCATGTCTGTGGGTCTAGAATGCCTTCTCTGTCTTGTTTACATGATCTACATTTATCTTGAAACATCCCTGCCTCCTAAATTTATGTTGATATATGTAGTGTCAGTCATCTGTGTAGGAACAAGCTTCATCTCTGTAGTTCACATTCATATTTGCTTTTTCAGTCTCCTTTGTTTCACTCTCCTGCTGCATGATGTATCCACTTGGTTCTATTCTATAATATGATTTGAGTGGGTTGGTCAGGTCTGTGTTGCTTACCTGTACAATAACCTTGAAAGTTGCTTATCTGAATACAGGTCATCACAAACCTGGAACAGCACCATATAATATGCTCAACCCACTGATAAAAGTGTCCTTGAAGGCACTATACTGTGTCCCCTTATATTCAAGAAATTTAGTGTTCTCATAGGTCTGTGTTGGGTAACATTATACTCAATATATTCATCAGCAATATTCATCCTACTCTAAATCAACTCTCCACATACAATACACGAAAGACTCACCAAACATTTTCAGCTGACTTTTAAAGCAGTCCAACAAAAACTATCTGATTCAGAGATTTTATATTGTCCCCCCAAAAAAAAAAAACTCAATGATTTACTCAACATTTGCAAACTGAAGAATAGGGAGCACTGGATCCCACATTATCATGAAGTAGCAGTCGTTAATACTGTACTATTGTTCTTAACCACAAAGGTAAGCTTGCTGGACCTTTATGTCAGCTGCATATTGTACTACACAGCCATCGTTTGAACCAGCTCCATGGTGTGCCATTAACTGTTCACCATAGAGGGAAGTCTGTAACATGGAGACAATGACAGGATATTCCCTTAGGTCTATGCTGTTATATGTGCTAAAACTAAATGTTCTATTTACCTGCCTATTGACCTGTCTGGAGGAGCATAACAGAGAGAGGCTGATGTTCACCTAGAAACTATGCCTGCAACTACATACTTTGTGGTAGCTGTTAAAAGCCGCATTACAAACTGTCTCTCCAGACACACAATAGAAGGGATATCTGTTCAAATTCCAGTAAATTCTGGATTGGCAGGTACAGGCACACGTCTTGGACAGCAAGTGTGAGACTGAATTGTTCCTTTCTTTCCATGTTTAACTTTGGTTGCATTGACACTCATTCCTGAGGAAGAAGCTTAAGATTTATTTGTGGAACTGAAAGCTGCCTGCCCTCAAAAGTCATGAGGCCACAATGATTCCTTGAAGGCAATTATATACTTGGCTGAAAAAGTCATGCAAGATGCATATGACCAACTCACAGCATAATGTCCTGCTGTTCCCTACCGCAGTGTGTAATGTGGCAACCCTTGAATTACAGGAATTGCTAAGTACAAAGAATTTGGTGTAGGCTTGTCAATGCAGACTAAAGACCTTAGTGGGTCTGTGCCAGGTGTTTATCGGTGTTGTGCTTCACCGTGGGCAAAGGGAATGAGTATGCGATGTAGTTAATCTTTTGCCTACTCTGAAGTTCCACCTTACTAATATTCCTGAAATTCATGGCCTTCTGAGAGGACTTGTTTTCATCCATCGCCTGTAACATGTAGTTATGAACTACATTATGAAGGGTGACGTGGTTGCAACCATTTTTTCTGAAAATATTTGTTTCTCAATAAAACATGCAAATAACTAGATTAAATATTACTTGGTAATGTTTTGCTTTATCTTGCTGAGAACAAATTGTAGTAGTTTGGATTTTATCAATGCACTGAGTCATGCACTATACAAATGTTCTGAATCGAGGGTATTTATATAGGACTGGACCATTTTAACTCAAAATACTGAGATGTCCAAAAGAAATCTAGTTCAACGGGAAGATACCCAATTGCCAGAGAAAGGTAATGTTCCAGAGATGTGCATGAATCTTGATCATGACTTCATAACAACCAAAGTTCCATCTAATATGATCAAAGAGACTGTATATTATTTGAGCATGACCCTTTACTGTACTTCTTTGTTGTGCCTGCTGTGATCCAAAACTCCATTAGGAATTCCAAAGTGTTTACATTTAGAAGAGTCATCACAAAGCCATTCATTGAGATGGGATGAATTGTTAATATGTTATGGCAGCAACAAAGACTGTTTTTCATATTTGCTTGCTAGTAAACACATGTATTTACTGTATTTGAAAACTATTTGCATTGTTTGATTCTGCATGCATGAATCATGTTTACTAGTATATGAGTATGAAATCTATAGGAAGGTATAGTGTAGAATATTTGTTGACGCTTTTTAAGTTCTACAGCATTTAGTTTATTGGGCTAGATATAGGGAATACTGCAGAGTAGCTTTAAACATACGAGTTAAGCTAATAATGCATGCAGGATCTCAAACAGTTCTGTCTTGCTTCTCAGTTGCTGCTAAGGCAATAGAGTACATAGATGCAACAGCTTGCCTCTTTTGTGACTTACTGTTATCATTAAACGAGAAATGCTACACACAGATACTTACTCCAACAACACACCACATTTTGCTATCCTTACTCCTCCTACACCTCACTCAGTGCCTACATTAGTCTTGGCCTTCATCTTCTATCCTGACAAAAGAATCTTTGCCTCCAGCTACACTACTGTACCTTCTGTTATCCTCTCAGTTTCTCTGTATATGTTATTGAGGCCCTGCCCACCAACTTTATCCTTTTCACTTCCTTACTGACGCATACCATGTCATTCATGATGAAAATAATGTACTTGGCTGTTAGGATTGTGCACTCATTAGACTGTTCAAATAATTAACTTGAATATCTTTTAAATGTACATCATTTAGATGTATTTGCTTGCTGGCTGTATACTCTAAACAAAATGAAATTCCATACAATGTAAACAAACTTATCCAGAGTACTTCATTAAGACTAAGTACAAAAGATCTTATTTACATTATTTTGCAAACATCTTCTAATTCACTTCTACTAAAAATATCTAGCTATTGATAGACCACAGGGAAAACTGGTAAACATAATCATACACTGTAGACAAGCTCAGTTGAGTAATCAAGCAATTACAACTTGTTTAGAAATAAAAAACATCTTTATTGATAACAAATATATGAGCGCTTTTACTATCAAATCAGTTTTTGTTTATATATATATATATATATATATATATATATATATATATATATATATATATATATCTGTGTGTGTGTGTGTGTTTGTGTGTGTGTGTGTGTGTGTGTGTGTGTGTGTGTGTGTGTGTGTGTGTGTGTGTGTGTGTACACACACACACACACACACACACACACACACACACACATATATATATATATATTAAGAACTGAACTTTGTGACAATAAAAGCATTCAAAAAAATAGTAAATCACACCAACAACTCTTGTAGAACTTTAGCGCTTTCATCTTATTTATTATTAAGACTTCTTCAGAAAGACATGTTTCATAAGTATGAGCAACCATTTTCACTTCCTTTATATACATTAGTTCTAGCAGGCCATTTAAATTAACAACAGTTCCTTTCCAATAGTAAAGTGTGAACAAGCAGGGTGCTGTGTGCATTTTCATTAACATTACAATCGCAGTTACATAAGGTAAATTAGTCAGACAGTAATAGCCTTGTGGTGCCGTGTGCATACTAAAAGGGATTGTGTGCAAAAAGGATCGTGTGCAAAAAAGGGGATTGTGTGCAAAAAGGGACTGTGTGCAAAAAAAAAAAAAAAAAAAAATTATGGGGAACCGGGAAGGATGACAGTCATGCTGTGATGATTCTAATATAAACACATTACTTATGAGTCTTTGCCTCCAAAGGTAAGTAAAGAAGAGAACGGAGGAAGATGGAGGAGTAAGGTAGAGAGTCCTACTATGCTTTGGTATCGGTGTGTGTGTAGAGTAATGTGTGGGTATGCCACCTGATGGGGGAGTGGGAGGAATGCGGTGTGGACTTGAGGGGGGGCTGGTAGGGAGCCGCCCATGACAAGGAGCATATGAATGACAGAGTGTCCCAGAAGACTGTCAGTGCAGATGGTCCCAGCTGTGGGCTGGTTTGGATGGTATCACCCCTTGAATGGCTGCGTGAAATAGTGAGACCGGGGGGTATAGTTGGTGCGGTCACTGGGGGCTAGCCTGGTGATTGGGAGCATTTGTGTAGGGGGTATGGGGGAGTCAAAGGTCAGAGAGAGAGAGGAAACACATTATATTCACTTGCACAGTTGTAAACCCATAAACACATTGAATCTACTTGAACAATTCTTCAAACCCTCTTGCACAGTTCTTCAAACCCTATCACATTTCAATCTCTATACCATTTAAGTGCACATTTAATGTTCAGTGTCTCGTTGAGACCTGGATAAACATCAGCTCTCAGTTCTATCTGCCATTTTAATTCCCGGACTTGCAGGAATGTGTCCATGTCCCCTACAAATTCTGTTATTTTTTCCAGCACTGTGAATTTGAATCCTGTGAAGTTTGGGCAAATAGCACTGTGTTTAGCCAAGGCATTCAAACTGTACTGTTTGTGTATTGCTGCAGTGTGTTCTTTAATATGGCTACTCAGCTTCCTGTTAGTTTTGCCGATATAGAAATTCCCACAGTGTTCGCAGAAAGCACAGTAGACTACATTTTTTGTGTTGCAGTCATAGTGGTCATGTAGACTGACAGTTGTGTTGCAGGGCGGGAAGGTGACGTTGTTGTTTTTTCGTATGTGTACACAGGCAACACACTTGCCGCAGTCAGACATTCCAGGTTCTGTCGATACTTCGCTCTGTGGGGATGGGCTTTTATTCCTCTCGAATGCACCACCAAAAGAAGAGGTTCGTTTGAAACGGAAGTTTGGGGATGTCCCAAGTATCTTTGTCAGACCTTTTTCTCCTCCCAAGATGTCCCAATTGTTGGTGAGTAGCCCTCTGATTCCAAACATATCGGTGGAAATTGGAAGGGGGAAACTTGACACCCAGTCCTTTTTGTTCTGTCTGTTCTGTGCCCTTGCTATGAATCCCTTTTCCAGGATTGGTGGGTACTTGGAGTGTCTGTGCTGTATGAACTCTTGGAACAGGTTTTCCACTAGATACTCTGGGTACTTTCTTTCTAGAAACAAGTTTCTGAGGTAAAAACCTTCCTTGATGAAAACCTCATCCCTAAAAATGAGTCTGGATAACCGGATGAATTGTCCTTTTACAATATTCTTTTTCATGAAATGGGGATGCTGGCTGCTGAACTCTAGATAGTTATTCCGGAAAGTGGGCTTGCGGTAGATGTTGGAGTCAAACTGTCCACTTTTCGGGTCTATAGTGAGGTGGATATCCAGGAATTGAGTGGTGGTTCCGATATTTCCTACTGTGAGGGTCAGGAAGTCCAGACTCTGGAAAAGGGTTTCCAGAAAATTGCTCAGAGAAAGTCTGTTCCCCTTCCAGACAAAAAAGACATCATCAATATAATGCCTGTACATTATGGTGTTGTTTAACCCGGGCAGTGATTCAACCTTATCCATTTCCCAGGCACTGAGGACTAAGTTTGCATATGCTGGGGCCATTTTGGACCCCATGGCTACTCCTTTCTGTTGGTGGATTACCAGATTCGAGAGACTGATTAAAACCCTCAAAAACTTGGAGCATGACAACTTCTATCTGGAAAGGTGTTTAGAACTGGATATAGTCCCACAGGGTCTCAGGTGTAACAAATTTCCTAACAGGACTACTCCAAACTCTCAGCTTCACAAAGAACTGTTCAAAATATATAATGACTCTGGACTAGCAGCTATCAAAGCACTCATCCAAAGTAATACTGAGAGTATGGCCACCTACAAGTCTCAAATAGATGATCTGCAAACACGCATCCTGCAGGATCCCACATTTATTGACTTTGCGGAAATGTGGGGCAATGTACCGCACAAAATTACTTGGCATGTGGCGACACTGATTGAACGCAAGAAAGGCAAATTGCTTAGGGACATTAAACAATATGAGGAAGGAAAAGCATACCCGATCAGGCCCACACGCTCCTTACACACACGGAGAAGGCCAGATAGATATCCCACAACCAATCCGTTGTCCACAACCGAACTAAGGCCTACGACAGAATTACAAGACCCCACAAATGGACCCAACACACCAGAGGTGGATAGACTCCTCATCACATCCAGCCCACTAGCAGGGAGTAGTTCCCAGATGATGGTACATACTCCTCCTAGGGGACAGCCAAGACCAGAAATGCCTCTCCAGAATCAGCCAACACAGAGAGATCCAGACACCAGTAAACGTGACCACTATGACAACAATGAGGACAACAACAATACAAACTGCAGGACACCAGACAGTGCGATCAATCAAGGAAGGGTTTATCAGACCCCACCAACCAACGACCAGTCTTCCAACAACAACACAAGTGGCAACAACAATGTTTTTTTATCTTCAGCAGGACTCACAACCAGAACCAGGACTTATACCAGGTTCTGACCTGGGGGTAATGAATGAAACTGGAACCACAACACCAACAATATTGAGGGAAAGAGGGGGAACAACAATCACAGGGGAAGAAGGAGCGGGAACGGGATACAGTACTAGTATTACTGGGATGGACCACCTTGCTCACCCTCCCTATTCACTGATACCAGCACCTGATAGCACTGATTTCAGGTCTCCAGCAGGGGTAGATGACATCTTTAACATCACCACACAAGTTTTCTCGGAAAGCCATCATAAGGTACTGAAGAAAGGCTTTTCTTTCATCCCGGCGCAGAGAGCCAACACGGCGGATGTTATCCTGGACATCAAGTGCTACCTGAGAAAGTTACAACTAAAATTAGATATACAACAATATGAAGAGGAAGAAGATGAGGAAAGCTCAGAAGATAACAGACCCCTTACCATGAAGAGCCTGTACACTCCTGCACTCTCCAACACACTGAGTCTCTTTGCGAGTACCTGCGAAAGGGATATCAGGAAACTCCTTTCTGATAAGCCCTCAGCAAAGTGGCACAACCTGAACAGGGAAGAAAGACAGGCTTGGAAAGAACTGAGTCAGGACAAATCCCTACGGATCATGAATGCTGACAATGGATCCGGGATAGTAGTGATGGAGCAGGAGAGCTATATCCAAACACTTGAAGCATCCCTCATGAATAACCAGTTCTACAAAAAGGTCAACATCAACCAGGTACAACAAAACTTTAAACAAATTGACAACCTACTGTTGGAACTGTACCTCAGGGATGAGATCTCTCAAGACGAAAAAGACTTCATGCAGGTCATGACACCCAGCCTTGGGAAATTTTTTGGAATCCCCAAGGTTCACAAGAACCCTGAAAATCCACCTTTCTGCCATGTGGTATCGAACTGAAGGACAAAAACAGAAAAGATTTCACAATACGTGGACCACATCCTTAACCCCATTGTACAGAACAGCAAATACTACACCAAGGACTCCTGGGGTTTTCTAAATGACATCTTCAAACTAAGGCTGGATGGAGGGGAATATTTACTGGTCACCCTAGATGTTGAAGCACTCTACACAAACATCCCTCATGCCAAAGGACTGACCCTCACCAGACAGTACCTGAACAGGCACTCCAACCTAAGCGGGACTAAGATTAATACTGTATGCAGGTTAACAGAAGCAGTATTAAGAAATAACTTCTTTCAATTCAATGGGAAGATTTACCACCAGCAGAAAGGAGTAGCCATGGGGTCCAAAATGGCCCCAGCATATGCAAACTTAGTCCTCAGTGCCTGGGAAATGGATAAGGTTGAATCACTGCCCGGGTTCAACAACACCATAATGTACAGGTGTTATATTGATGGTCTTTCTTGTCTGGAAGGGGGACCGACTTTCTCTGAGCAGTTTTCTGGAAACCCTTTTCCAGAGTCTGGACTTCCTGACCCTCACAGTAGGACATATCGGAACCACCACTCAATTCCTGGATATCCACCTCACTATAGACCCAGAAAGTGGACAGTTTGACTCCAACATCTACCGCAAGCCCACTTTCCGGAATAACTATCTAGAGTTCAGCAGCCAGCATCCCCATTTCACGAAAAAGAATATTGTAAAAGTACAATTCATCCGGTTATCCAGACTCATTTTTAGGGATGAGGTTTTCATCAAAGAAGGTTTTTACCTCAGAAACTAGTTCCTAGAAAGAAAGTACCCAGAGTATCTAGTGGACAACCTGTTCCAAGAGATGATACAGCACAGACACTCCAAGTACCCACCAATCCTGGAAAAGGGATTCATAGCAAGGGCACAGAACGTACCGAACAAAAAGGACTGGGTGTCAAGTTTCCCCCTTCCAATTTCCACCGATATGTTTGGAATCAGAGGGGTCCTCACCAACAATTGGGACATCTTGGGAAGAGAAAAAGGTCTGACAAAGTTACCTGGGACATCCCCAAACTTCTGTTTCAAATGAACCTCTTCTTTTGGGGGTGCGTTTGAGAGGAATAAAAGCCCATCCCCACAGAGCAAAGTATCGACAGAACCTGGAATGTCTGACTGCAGCAAGTGTGTTGCCTGTGTACACATACGAAAAAACGTCACCTTCCTGCACTGCAACGGAACTGTCAGTCTACATGACCACTATGACTGCAACACAAAAAATGTAGTCTAATGTGCTTTCTGCGAACACTGTGGGAATTTCTATATCGGCAAAACTAACAGGAAGCTGAGTAGCCATATTAAAGAACACACTGCAGCAATACTCAAACAGGACAGTTTGAATGCCTTGGCTAAACACAGTGCTATTTGCCCAAACTTCACAGGATTCAAATTCACAGTGCTGGAAACAATAACAGAATTTGTAGGGGACATAGACACATTCCTGCAAGTCCGGGAATTAAAATGGCAGATAGAACTGAGAGCTGATGTCTATCAAGGTCTCAACGAGACACTGAACATTAAATGTGCACTTAAATGGTATAGAGATTGAAATGTGATAGGGTTTGAAGAACTGTGCAAGAGGGTTTGAAGAATTGTGCAAGTAGATTCAATGTGTTTATGGATGTACAACTGTGCAAGTGAATATAATGTGTTTCCTCTCTCTCTCTGACCTTTGACTCCCCCATACCCCCTACACACATGCTCCCAATTACCAGGCTAGACCCCACTGACCGCACCAACTATACCCCCCGGTCTCACTATTTCACGCAGCCATTCAAGGGGTGATACCATCCAAACCAGCCCACAGCTGGGACCATCCGCACTGACAGTCTTCTTGGACACTCTGTCATTCATATGCTCCTTGTCATGGGTGGCTCCATACCAACCCCCCCTCAAGTCCACACCGCATTCCTCCCACTACCCCATCAGGTGGCATACCCACACATTACTCTACACACACACCGATGCCAAAGCATAGTAGGACTCTCTACCTTACTCCTCCATCTTCCTCCATTCTCTTCTTTACTTACCTTTGGAGGCAAAGACTCATAAGTAATGTGTTTATATTAGAATCATCACAGCATGACTGTCATCCTTCCCGGTTCCCCCATATTTTTTTTTTTTTTTTTACTCACAGTCCCTTTTTGCACACAATCCCCTTTTTTGCACTCAATCCCTTTTAGTATGCACACGGCACCACAAGGCTATTACTGTCTGACTAATTTACCTTATGTAACTGCGATTGTAATGTTAATGAAAATGCACACAGCACCCTGCTTGTTCACACTTTACTATTGGAAAGGAACTGTTGTTAATTTAAATGGCCTGCTAGAACTAATGTATATAAAGGAAGTGAAAATGGTTGCTCATACTTATGAAACATGTCTTTCTAAAGAAGTCTTGATAATAAATAAGACAAAAGAGCTAAAGTTCTACAAGAGTTGTTGGTGTGATTCACTATTTTTTTGAATGATTTTATTGTCACGAAGTTCAGTTCTTAGTTAAAATTTCTTCTCTACGTTCAATTTTTTTGAGTGCGGTTAATTTTAGAAATATATATATATATATATATATATATATATAGATATATGGATCTACCTGAGATGGTCGACAAGCCATTTGATCGACACTCATTTGGTCGACAGTTCATTTGGTTGACAAGCAGTTTTATGTGGGGTTGTGCTGTGCCCCCCCCCCCTCTAACTATATATATCAACTCCAGGGTCACAGAACATTGGGGAGGGGGGCAAATCTGCCTGTCGACCAAATGAACTGTCGAGCAAATGAGTGTCAATCAAATGGCTTGTCGACCATCTCAGGTAGACCCATATATATATATATATATATATATATATATATATATATATATATATATATATATATATATATATATATATTTATATAAATGGTTACATGACATTTAATTAAAGGAACCTTTGACTGAACCACACATTGTCAAAAATATGATTGAATGTGCATTTGACTGAATAGCCATTTCATCAAAAACTGTTGAAGTCTAGATACAGTATTTATGGTGTCATTTTTGATCATGTGAGTTGTTAAGGTAGTAATTTAAAATATTTTGTATGGATTGGCAATGCCCACTTTTAGGTTGTATCTACAGATTTGTAGATGCTCATGTGCCATATATAATTAAGGGAGGTATGGGGAGTGTAGGTAGAACTGACCCCTGCAAAAAAGCTTTTTGTGGTATATAAGTTGCTTTGAATGTTTTCAATGAAATGGCTGTTCAATCAAATGAACATTTAGCCATTAGTAACCACTGATTTTCTTTCAGTTAGTGGTAACTTCAATCAAACATAGAGCAATTTATATCTATCTATATGTGTGTGTGTGTGTGTGTGTGTGTGTGTGTGTGTGTGTGTGTGTGTGTGTGTGTGTGTATGTATATATATATGTATATATATATATGTATATATATATATATATATATATATATATATATATATATATATATATATATATATATATATATATATATATATATATATATATATATATATATATATATATATATATATATATATATATATATATATAAATATATATATATATATATATATATATATAAAAATATATATATATATATATATATATATATATATATATATATATATATATATATAGACACACACACAGATAATTTATTTATTTATTTACATTTGTTTACCGGGTAAGTCCGACTGGGCCAGAAGCCCATTTTCAGCAGAGGCCAGGGGAGAAAAGCTCCACAGAAATATAAGCAATATACAATAATTAGGTAGTACAATAGTATACATGCAGTAAGATGCAGAATACACATCTTCTAGTTGGTCGATACAAAGTAGTATGCAGTAATTTATTCTAGTAGATACAGGTTCAAAAAGAAAAAACAAGCATTTCAGTGAATATCATGTGAGAAAAAATAAAGTTAGTACTGTGCACATATTAAATAATAGCTATGAACAAATGAGATTTACGTTATATATATTTATTTTTGAGTAATAATAAACACTGAGGAGAGGGAGAAAATGAGGTAAGGAGTGGACAGTGTGTTGACAGAGTTTAGATATCTTGTCAGTCAGGTTTGGCACAAGAGCAATGCCAGTTATTGGATAGATGTTCAAATAGTAGTTGTTTGAAACTGGTAGACCCATGTGTGTTTTGGAGGGTGTGGGGTAGATAGTTTTATAATTTGGCTATTTGATTTGAGAACAGGGCTTTACCATGAGAATGTTTCTGTCTGCAGATCTTAGACTTCGTGGGCATGAATAAGAAACAAGTTCCTTGAGGGATGGGCAGCTGTCAGGATGGAATATGATGTGTATGAATTTAAGTTTTTAGAGATGAAGAAGTTTAGGTGGCTCGAGCCAGTTTAATTTATGTAGAGCAATACAATGGTGGGTTTGGTAGGGAAGGTTGGCTGTGAAATGGGCTACTTTGTTGTAGCAAGTTTCCAGTTTGGTTAAGAATGTTTTTTTTAAGTTTGTAAAGGGGGGAAATGCATATAAGAGCATAGAGAGGAGGAAGGTTCTTGATATGGCTAGTCTGGTATTGTCAGTGAGGAATGGCGTGCTTCTGTACAGTGAGCAAAGTTTGATGTGAACTTTCTTAATTTGGTGGCTATGTGTTGGTCAAATCTGAGTTTGTTGTCGATTATCACTCCAAGAAATTTTGTATGCTCAACTGGTTGGATGACTGTGTTGTTTGCTGAGAGAATGGTGAAAGGAGGGGTGATCGGTGATTGTTTGCTACTAGTAAATAGCAGTAACTACATCTTTTGAGGGTTGAGGATTAGTTGTGATTTACTTAGATATGTATGCACCTATCTACTCGCTTACTTATCCTTGTGCCTATGATATAATTTGATTTCAACTTTAATATGTTTTATTATTTGATTGTATTAATGCTTAACTTTACTCATTGTAATCACTGTTCCTCGTGATGTCATGTACAATAATTTGGATGTAAATCTCTATAATATGTAATCTGCATATAACTCTCTATAATATGTAATCTGTAATGGAGCTTTTCTCCCTAGGACTCCATTGAAAACGGGTTCTCTTAGCCCAATGGACTATCCTGGTTAACCAACAGCAAATAAATAAATAAAATAAAAAATGTTTCTATATCATTAAAAGCTTGGGCTACTATTTGGAGGTCTAGTAAGGTATCTGCTGAACAGATTAAAGTTAAATCATCTGCATATTGAACTACTTTAGTGTATGCTGTGGATGAGGCTAGATCAGTAGAGAAGATGGTGAAAAGAAAGGGTCCTAGTATGGACCCTTGGGGAACTCCAACCGAGGCAAGCAGAAGTGGTGAGAGTTCAGATTTCCATCGTACTGCTTGATGTCTGTCAGAAAGATACCTTAGAAACCATGAGAGGGAAGTCATTGATAGGTTTAGTGAGGAAAGAGTACTACGGAGTTTCTGATAGGAGACAGTGTTGAATGCTTCTGACATGTCTAAGAAGATTGATGCTACTTGGTGGTTTGAATTTCTCCATAAGTTGATGGTGTTAGAGAAATTAATTAGGGCTGTGCTGGTGCTGTGTTCTGGTCTGAAACCATGTTGGGAGGGAGAGATAAGGTTGTGAGATAGTAAGTGAGTGTGGATACATTTTTCCAGAATTTTGACACAGGGGGAAAGGATGGCTATGGGTCTGTCATTGTTTAATTCTGTTGATGTTCCTCCTTTATATAGAGGGGTGATATAGGAAATTTTCCATAATTTTGGGACATATTGTTCTGCTATAGATCTATTTATCAGAATGGAGATAGGCATAGTTATGGCATCAGCTGACAGTTTGAGATACTCCTTGGGGAGATGGTCAGCTGCTAAGGAAGAAAATTTCATTTTTTTCAGCATTGTTCTTATGGTGTTAGTTGGGACAGGTTTGCAGTCAAAAAGTTGTTGAGACAGAGGGGTGGAATTGTTCCCTCTAACTAAGGAGAGGATGCTGTTTATAAAGTAGGTGTTGATTTTTTAGGCAATACTCAAGCTTTGGGTATTGGTTGTTGGTTCTAGGGTTGTAACTTTACCTGGGTTGCGGAGTGAGTTAATTACTTGCCAGAACTTTTTGGGATTGTTTTCATATTTGTTTTGCATATTTGTATATTTTTTTGTCTAGTTTGAGTTGTTTTTTTTTTGTTTGATTGCGGAGCTGCTGGCATGCTAGCAGAGTTTTATTGTTTTTGTTTTTTGGTATTGATACCAGGTTTTGTCCCTCAGTTTTTGAATACACACACACATACACACACACACACACACACACACACACACACACACACACACACACACACACACACACGCACACACGCACACAGACACACACACACACACACACACACACACACACACACACACACACACACACACACACACACACACACACACACACATAAAACAAAGCGAGAGAGATGATGATGATTTTGCTTTATTTATTTCCTTATGGCATTTTCTTGTTATACAGTTCTAATTTTCTTTGGTATTGTTGTTGACATTTGTTGCATTTATTACTGCTTACTCCACTAGTCCCTGTGGTAAATGAAAAGCCTCCATAGAACAGTTCACTTACCAGGTTAACAAATATATATATATATATATATATATATATATATATATATATATATATATATATATATATATATATACAAAATTAGCTGCCCCAATTTCAGTATTCAGATGCTATTAAGTCAATAAGGGTGAACTTGAACTTGCGGGTGAATTCTGCCATCATGAAAATCAATTTGCAGAGAAACAAATGTGGGATTTTACAAGCATTCTGCAATGACTTGTATTTTATTGTAGTAGCAGTTGGTATGTAACATCTGTTCAGTATTAGAAATTTAGTAAATAAACTTTGCTGTACATCTTCCTGAAAGAGGAAGTATTCTATCACTGGAGTGATATCAAGGAAGGAATCATTTTCTGCCACTGAAGCCAAAGTGAAGGTGCTCAGTATTTAAAGTGATAATATGCTTGAACAACATCAGCATCACGTAGTGCAGAATTCTTCAAGTATCAAACACTATTTTAGGGTCATGTTGTAGTTAAGTAATCAAATGTAATGTGCTGCACATTTTCAATGAATAGTCAAATGAAGACCAGCATATTGCCTTCCATGCACTTCTGCCAAAAGCATGTTTTCTGGAATTTTACTGTGACAGGCGGCGTTTTGTATTATTCTCTGACTAGATTAGTGGTGAGTATACAGATTCTTTTCATGGTGAGAATCTAGTACATATCCAGACTGTTTCTTTATTCAGTTGACATTGTGTCCTAAACAAATGTCATTAACATACTTCTCCAGTAAAAGTGAACATTTCTCTCCACTGGAAAGCTGTCAACAAATATCCATGGAATGGCTGTAGTGATATAGTCATGACAAGCACAGCACTGAGGTACATTAAATTTCTTAAGGGAAGACTGGCTTTCTTAGGAGCAATCTGAACATAACTGTTCAAGTAAGTATAATTCTTGAAAATATTCTTAAACATTGTCAGAGATAAATTCATATAAACCTCTTTATGCATGTGTAACAATTACAGGACTCTGTAGGCATCTCTAAGAGACCAACTGATATGTCACATTATGATCATTTTTCAGTAGATAGTATGAAATATGGCTTATTTTCATCTTTTAAATTTAGTACATCTTTAGAGTATGTGTGACATTATATTGGAATAAAATTGTATATATTTTTCCAGAAATGGGAACTTTCTTTGTATCACAGAACATATGCCACTGTCAAACTTCTTGTAATGATGATGGCAAAATGGGTATAGCAACTTCAACAATAAGTTAGCCAGTCCAGTGGCATAGAGGGATAAAGCCTTGACTATGATGTGGGTCATATTAATGGTGACTGAAGGAGCAGCCTGCGGACATCTTTGACAGTGATCCCTTGTGGAGGCTGGGGATGTCATTAACATGGAGCATGTACATAAAGTGAAATAGGGCAGGGGCATGGCTGCCCTAATGTGAAGGCAGGGCAAAACCTCACCAACCCCCACTGGATGCCACTGCAGACCTAACCAAAAGAATTTCAAGGGAGGGAGGAAGAACGACAGTATGTCATACAGGGAACTACTGGAACATGAAGAAGAACCTCTAGGATTATCCTAGGATCCTTACTGACCTTGGGTCAAATATGGGCATTTGGCCAGGGGTAAGTTAGAGTAGTAGTAGACCCAGCGAAGGACATGGGACACTGGGATGTCAGAATGACAGTTAAGGGAGAAAAAAAAAACTTCAGTTATAAGTTGCACTTAAGTTTATAGTATCTGATTATACAATCATAAGCCTGTGACAATTTTACTACAACCTGTCAAGGTGTTATAATTTGGTCATTTTGTCCAAAACAAACATATGCATGTGAGTTTATTCCTGCTGAAAAACTCATTATGTATCAAAATCTCACATGTATGTGTCAATATGATATCTGAACTACAGTTATATCTGTTTCTCATAAAATGTGGTATTTTCTGAGTTTGATGCTATGATATAATATATTTTCTCCAAGTTCTGACAACATGAGATATTTTTTATCTAACTTGTCACTGGTGATTTTAGCTGCTATAATATTCATATAAGACCGAGTATCTCGACTGTCTTTTCTAGAAAAAATAAAAGAAAATGGAAAGGAAGTCTAGAGATATTCCCATTTGTAGGTTTGAGTAAATTATAGCCAAAATTCCAATTTAAAAACATGACATTCTGGATCGACATCCATAGCACAGAAGAAAGAAACCCTAATTATGGCCTAGCTTACCTGTATACATATACTAATGCAGGAATTGTAGGACCTAGCTTAGGAGGAAGAAAAATGGTGAGGCACAGCCTTTGTCTCTTATAGGGTTGAAGTATATATATGTATGGGAATGAGCACTCAGTCTACAATCCCAGTTGGAAATCATACATGGCGGTGTATGGCTTGAAAGGAATGGTACTATGAGGATCTTGCCACATTCAAAAGGGGATGACAAACGTCATACTGCGTTGCTGCATACTCATCCCTTGGGTACTTGTGGGACATGAAAGAGAATGGTAAGGGCATAACAAAAAGACAAAACCGTTGGCAGCTTGGATGATGAATGCACAACGATCATCTCTCACCTGGTTAGACACTACCTGAATAAAGCTACAGAGACTGGACAGATGGCCAGTAGGTACTGACAGGCAAGAGTAGATACAAATTGTCAGCCTGCAGTTTTACAGAAACTCTTATTTTAATGTAATAATATACCTTTCACTTCTGTTCACAGAAAGAAATATAAAAGCTATCAGATACATTTATACATAAGGATGATAGTTTTATTTTTTTAAGTGGAGTGGTTTAAAATGACAGTCAAGTATTTTGTTAGTTAAGATTTCAGGATGTAGCTGTCCCCTGCACATCTAAACATAGGTGCACAGGTTAAGACTTACTGTCCCAGAAGCTTTCTATAAAAATCCCTGAGAATATCACAAGCAATTTTTAAATGTTAAAGTTTATGTACAGGCACCAAAAATAGCTAAAAATAGGTTAGTAGTTTGGGTGCAGGATTCTTGAAAATGAACAGAATTAAATAGGCATATATAAAATAAGGCATTATTCTGAAATGGATATCCTAATAAACTATTTTGCAAAAAAAATATGGGAACGTGTCAAGGTACTTCATCTTTACAAGTTCCATTAGGTGTAAACATGCTAACTCTTGTAAAAGTGATTTTACTACTGCTGTAGTAAAGCCTCAATTAGTTTTATTCTTACATAACTCATACCGATCAATTGCATTAATTAGTGCCACTTCTAAATTATTTATGGACATTAGAGAGCAAAGATGCAGATATTTTACTGGAAAACATTAACACTGGAATCAGATTGAGCTTATTTGCAAAAGAGTGTATTATACTATATCTTTATATATCTATATATTGGATCTAGTGGCCTGGTCGTATGACATCTTTGACATCTTGTAATGTCATGATTTTCATGTTTTCAATGTTTTCACCTCAACATTATGCTAGTTGATAATGGTTGTTATCATAAACATAAATATATATCTCTGACTAACATAACTTTGGTATTTTATTTTATTTTTATGTATTATAAAAATTAGCTGATCACAACTGCCGTATTTCTTTTCATGTGTGAGATTGTGGAACAGTGGGGATTGAGGAAATGACCCTTTCCCACTGTACTGCAACCTCAGAGATGGTATGTATATTTAGAAGTGATGTGAGCCTGTAGTGGGGTTTGCTTTCTAGGAGAAACACTTGTTTATGTGCATTTTTTTATGTTTCTCGATGAGTTATTTTTTGAGCAGTTGAGCTTGATAACTTGTGATTTGATTTTTTTTCTATTTAATTTTCAAGACATGCACCCATATATATAAAATAATAAACTGGCACATTGGTATGATACTGACACCGAATGCTGATGAAGCTTGTATAAGTAAAACTGGTTTATCCTGTCTTTCTAATTACTTAAAGGAACAAAAAAAGTATGTTTTTTTAATCACACCAGAGTGCTGATTTAATGCTCCTAAAGTGACATCCACTTACATCTGGGATATAAGACTGTTCCATGCAAAATGTATATATATAGGGCAGAGTCTCTAAATACTGGTAAGTGTGGCTATGAACCAAAATCACTATCAGTCAACAAAGTCTTAGGTCCCTCCTTACATCCACTTCTTTCAAAAGCACATTGCATTTGCAAACACTGTCTCTGTAAGCGTCACCTTAAAACAGTTGGCAACAGTAATGCTAATCATCAACTTCCAAATAATTCTTTGGCGGCTTCTTTTAAAGCTTCGATTTATTGTAAAACACCATCAGAACGTATTAAAACAATAAAATAAATACAAAAAGATAAGCGCTTTCGGGTTTCAAAATTCACCCTTCTTCACATCTAAATACAATGACCGCTGTTCCTTATTTAAAAAATATTTTGCTCCAATGAAACAATGCTACAAATTAACATGCCCATTCCCTTTATGACGTGTTAAACACACCTTCTTATTCTTCATTTCCTGAATGCAGGTTGTATAAAACAACACTACAGGTTAACACGCCCATTCCCTTTCTGACGTGTGAGACATGCCTTCTTAATCTTCATTTCCTGAGTACAGGTTGAATGGGAAATGCAGTATTGAGTCCCGGTTTTGTATGTGCTTGTTGTTTACCTATCCAGAACATTTCCTCTTGTTCTAATCTGTTATTAATATCACCCCCACCCCCACTGGACATATATACAACTTTTAAAACCCTGAAAACAAAACTATGGTCTGTATAACCCCTAATGTGTTTTGCCAGGGTATTTTTAAAATCTTTTAATCTGATATCACTAACATGATTGGAAAGCCTTTTTTTAGTTGTCTTATAGTCTTCCCCACATAAAACTGTTCACATTTTAAGCATGATGCTAAATACACAACATTTCTGGTTGTGCAGTCAGCATATAGATTGTATGTATATCTTTTCTTGGTGACTGGATGTTCAAATGCATTCTCTGTGCAGATGTATTTGCACATCATGCATCTCCTGCAAGGAAATGTTCCCTTTCTATCTGACATGGTTGGTGGCACAAAATATCTGTTCTTGCACAGAATGTCCTTTAGATTGCTTGCATTCCTATATCCAAATTCCGGTGCTTGTCCCACTATTTCCTTACATTCTTCATTAGATGTTAATATTTTCCAATTTCTTTTTATTATGTCCCAAATCTCTTTAGTATCAGTGGTATGGGTAAGAATCATCTTAATCTCCACTGGGTCTTTCCTGTTATACTCATCAATTCCATTTTCTTTTCTTCTCTTCAAGTATGGCTTTGCCTTTGTTTCCCTTTCCATCATTACTTGTTGTTTGCTTTCCATGATCTCTCTCTCTTTATCCCCTCTATCTCTCAGATGGTCTGACATGTCTTCCATTATGTTCATAATATTGACATCATTTGAGTGTATTCTTGATGTCCTTAGAAACTGACTCCTCATCACATACCTATGTGTATGCCTCGGGTGCATACTGTCTCTTGGAAGTATGTTGTTCTTCCAACATTCTTTTCTATAGAGGGCTGTTTCTATATCCCCTTCTTCATTTTGCCATATTCTTACATCCAAGAAGTCCATTGGTGTATCGCTGTACGTCAAAGTAAACTTCAAGAAGTTAGTGCTGTTCTCTAAATACAGATAAAATTCCTCCAATTCCACAACATTGCCTTCCCACAAAATACATATGTCATCAACAAACCTCTGATATAACTTTATGTTGTCTTTCCATGGGTTCTCCTGATGAATGACTTGATCTTCCCAGTGCGCCAAGACTAAATTCGCATAGCTGTTGGTGCACGGCGTGCCCATTGCGACTCCACAGAGCTGGATATAGATTTTTCCATTGAAGATGAAAACATTGTTCGTTAATATCATCTCCATCAATTCACAGATGATCACAATTTGTCTCTCACCATATATACCTTTGTTTATGAGAAATTCCTTCATAGCCATCATGCCATAACAGTTAGGAATGCTGGTAAATAAATTCTTGATGTCCATACATACCATTAAGTATTTTTTCTTATTACTTTTGATGTCTATAAACTCACCCAACTTTTCTATGAAGTCTTTCATATCTTTCAAAATTGTTGGCACTTTCTCCAATTCTTTCTTGATGTGATTTTCTACATAAATAGAATCTGGCTCCATAATCCACCCTGCTCCAGCCACAATGGGCCTCATTGGTGGTTTATGTGAATCTTTATGTATCTTTGGAAGGCATTTCCATGCTGGAATAAGGGGCTATTCAACGACCAACTAGTTACATAACTCTGAGGAGATCAAACTTCTTTCTCTACGTCCTTCCAGACACCCCCTCACTTGAATTTCAATATCATTCAGTTCTCTCTTATTGATTTCTCTATATGAAGAGCCATCTTCTAATAGAAGCAAAACTTCTTCTATATATTTATTGGTGTCCATCAAGACTACCCCTCCTCCTTTATCCGCTGGTTTGATTGTCAATTCTTTGTTTCCTTCCAATTCCTTCAAAGCCATCCTCTCTTCCTTAGTGATGTTATAAAACTTTCTTCTGTTGTTATATTGAATGCACTCAATTATTTCTTTCTCACATACATTGATAAAAGTGTCCATCACACCATTGTTTTGTGGAACAAAACTACTGGGTTTCTTGAATCTTTTTACCTGTATATCCTTATTATTTTTAAACATGTTTTTTAACATTACATCTCTTCCAAAACATCTTAGGCTTAATATACCCTCATTTTCATCCATTCCTCTTGCGGGTATACATTTTAGACCTTTATTCAACACCTTAACATGTACATCTGTTAGTCTAAAGGATGAGAGGTTGAAGACCAAGGATTCTCTATCCATATTTTTCATCTGCCTTCTGCAAATGATCTCCTTCTCTTTCTTCCCCTGCTTAGGGACCTCATTTCTTTTCTGTTCCTTATCTCTCTTATCCTTAATGGAAATATCGGAAAAAACATCTCTTTTTCTTTGCTCTTCGGTATTGCTACCAGATCTTTATTCACATCATCTTGATGGTTGCTGCCCTGGGGTGCTGGGTTTGCCCTGTTTTCTATATCTTCAGTATTACTTCTCATCTCTTGCCTAGGCTGTACTCTGTCCTCTTCATTGTTCCTGCTATTGCCCTGCTCACTGTCAGTTGAACTTCTCTCTACTGCCTGAGGTCCTTGCACACCATTCAGTGAAGCTCTCTGTGGGCGATGGTAACTTTGTTCATCATTGTCACGTGGTTGCTGATTTCTGTTGAACTCTCTCAACCACGTAAAGACATCTCCCTTTTTAAAATCGATATAGTCTCTTCTAATTTTCTTGGCTTTGATCTGTTCCAACTTGCTGTCATACAAAGTGATTTTATAATAGACTTCTTCTAATTTAGAGGTGCAAGTTTCATTTTCAAAGTCCTGCTCTAAGCTCTTTTGTAAATTCTCCACCTTCTTAACCAACTCTGTCTCCCTTGGCAGAAAATGTTCTATTAAAAGTTTCATGTAGTTCCGATTATGTTCCAAGTTTAGACTCTGCCATTTCTTCAGCAACTCGGGTTGCGAGTTGCCATAAGTGGGCATCAACAACACTCTCAGGCCTCTCGGTACAATGTTAAAATGTAAACAGGCTTCTAGATGCTGTCGCTGCCACTATAGTCTTTTACGTTCACAAAGATTGTCCTCTAACTCTCTTAAATCTTTAAAAAATCTTTTCATGTCAACCAGCTGTACTCTATTATTGTCCATCTGCTCAATTGCTGTCACTTCATTCATCAAGTCTATTTTCAATAACGGATTGTCATTCACATTAAACAGTAATCTTTTGGACTTACTGTGAAAGGATGTATGTCCTCCATCTGAACGAGTAACCATCGTACGATTCATCACATTGTTGTTACCCATTAATTCTTCTGTAGTCAATTATTCAGATATCTAGTAGCATGCATAAATCTCTATCTAACATGAGTAAAACAATTAGTACAGAAAAGCATACAGTCCAATATCATATTTCTCACTGGAACCAAATACATCTTCTATTTGAGTAGTGTCATATACCATGTAACAGCATCTGACAAGCAAGCAATATTGCCTGACAGGGTGTGTGGGTTACTGTGGAAAAAAATGCATGCCCAGGGACAATTGGGGCCTGACACCACAGGTGAATGGCCTCTACATCCCTGGAAGGGTGTTCTTTCCACAATCACATAGGCACTAGAGTAAATTATTGCACTTAGAGAATGGGCTATCTGTTAAATTGTTTAATATTTTTAACTACTATGCATATATATATATATATATATATATATATATATATATATATATATATATATATATATATATGGGTTCGAGTTTGAACAATGAAAGTACATTTAAGCGAAACATACTTGAGTGAATTCACTTTTGTGAAAGTACATTTTATCGAAAATACACTTTCACAAAAAAAAAGAAAAAAAAACACTCAGTTTGCATGTAGATTGAGTTGTACATCAACATGTAGTGTTGATTGTACAACTAAGCAAACTGTTGCTTAGATCGTGGTACACCGGGGTTAAGGGAATATTCTCTTTTCCCCACTATAGTGCGATCTCGGAATGATAATATTAAAGTAGGGGGGTGGGGGGCACAGTCCCCCACATGATGGGTGTAGGGGGGCTTGCTCTCCTGCATGAAAGTGAGTAGTGTTTTATTTGTGTAGGTTTATGGCATGTTTTTTTTTTTTCACGAAAGTGCATTTTCGATAAAATGCACTTTCGCAAAAGTGAGTTCGCTCATGTACGTACCTTTGATGTTACAACATAGATCCATATATATATATATATATATATATATCTATATATATATATATATATATATATATATATATATATATATATATATATATATATATATATGGGTCTTTCAGCTTTTCCCGGTTAGGGGTCACCACAGCAGAACTCTGGTCCACTAATGATTGGCAGTAGATTTTTACGTGCCGAGTTGCCAGCCCTGATGCACAACCTTCAACGAAGGTACGCCCATTCACGCATGTCTCCACACAGAAGACACTTTAGCTGAGAATCGAACAAGACAACTACCGCAGCATCACCACTGAAGTTTTATATATATATATATATATATATATATATATATATATATATATATATATATATATAGATAGATATATATACGTAAAATATATATGTTATTTAAAACAGGAATATTGATGGTATAAAGTTATTTAAATGCATCTTGTATACAGTGCAGTGCCTCTTCCCATAGAGAGTAGTCTCAGTACTGTCAGCCAGTGAATAAAGGAAAGCCACTGTCAATAAAAAGTGAACACGTGTGCATAGTATGCAATGATATGCTATGCACATTATTGCTGACAACAATTACTGCGTAGCATGTTACCATTGTGCATTGCAGAAGGAACAGCTACTTAGTCAAACATATGATGCAACACTGTTGAGATAATGGATAATGTCTTCTCTATCCATTCACAATGTACAATGTTTGATCCTGACCTTTGATGAATGTCAGTATGGAATTTGTATGTTTTCAGTGTGTCTCTCTGGGGCACTTCCAGGAAAAAAAATTCTGTTTTTTCTGCCTCAATCTCACCCAAAATGTGAATGGAGTTGTGGTCGGCAGCACAGACTGTAGGCAGTGGATAAAGGGGGAAGAATTGTATAGACCAATCGCTATAAACATCAGCTGTAGTGTGGTGTCCACTCGAACAAGCATGGATCACAGACTGTGCATGATGACTGGGCTAGCCACTCACTAGTATAAAAAACCTGTCTCAGGTGATTGTTCATGTTGACTAATGTCACCAAAAATGGGTCTGGATATTTTCCAGTGATAAGTGGAAAGACAATATGGCCTACTCCCACCTTTGCCAGGGGCCCATGCTAATGGTAGAAGTGGTCTATGTGCCTCTGTTAGCCAGTGTGTGCCTGCCATAATGCTCATCACCCCTAAGTCAATATGTTAGTGGATGGCTCATGTCCAATTGCCCAGCTTGGGTTACCCGGGATAGCTATATTGAGCAAAAGCTGGATGTAAAGCAAATCAACCTGCCAGACATGAACTAAGGATTGCTACAACTCATTACAAGTTCACTTACAGGATGCAGCTTGGATGTCATGATGGTAAGGAGGAGGATGGACAATCATCAGGAGATGAGATGGAAAGGCAATGCAGTAAAACTTTGTGCTTGGGATCCACAGTCTACTGCTCAGGAGGACAGACTAAAAATGGTGTGGGAATTGTGGTGAGGGAGAGGTTTCAGAAGACAGTGAGGGAATTCATCAGAATTAGTGATAGACTCATGGCAATCCAACTCATTGTAAGGATAGGTCCATACTCATAATCTCAGCCTGTGTCCTCAGCAGGGTTGTGATAATGAGGAAAAGTGGAATTCAAGAAGCAGGTGCAGGACCCACTAGATAAAGAAGGACAACATAAGTTGTTGTTGGTAATGGGTGTTCTAAATCTTCATACTGGGGCAGACAGAACAGGATATGAGGACTTCCTCGGTCCACATGGATGAAGCAAAAGGAATAAAGAAAGGAAGGTGAGGCCATTCTAGACTTCTGTCTGGCAAATGGCTTGATTGTTGCCAACACATGGTTCAGCAAGAGACAAAGTCAGAAGGTCACATACAAGACTGGCCAACATGCAACTCATATAGACTTACAACAAATAAAGAAAGGGAATTGTGGCAGAACTGGCAATTGCAAAGTTATCCTCAGTAAAACAGTCAGCCTGCAGCATAAACCACTGTTGGTCAGAATCAGTTGCAAGTAGTGATCAGAAGACTCTAAGGTTAACAGAGACTAGACTGAAGACTTGGAAATTGACTGGAGCAAAAGCGCAATCACGTCAAGAAGAAGAGGAAATAAGTGGTATTGAAGAAAATTTGTTGTTTCTCAAAATAGCATATGTAAGGACTGTAGAACTGATATTCACCTGAGCCAGGTAAGGAAGGAAGGCACTTGAGGAATACTGGTGGTGGAATGCAGAAGTCCAGGATGTTACAAAAAGAAAGGAGTCCAAGAAAAAGTGGGATGCAGAAAAGACGGATTAGGCTAAGAAGGAATACTTTCTGGCTTACAAAGAAGGTAAGAGAGTAGTCTAAGTAACAAAGAACAAGGCATCAGAAACACTCTCCAAGCTTCTGGAAAGTGACTCAGTAGATTAGACTGACAGTTAAGAAATCAGAGTCTCTGTAAGGAAATCAGTTATGGTGAGTGCTTGACAGATATTTTGAATCATTCTGAGAGGTAACAAATTTCTGAAGTACATAGTTCTCAAAAAATCAGGGACAAATCTCATCAGAAAAAATGATAAATCCAGAAATAATGAGGGCTACTTTGAAAATAGTAGTAGTAGTATTAATTTGCAAGGCTGATGGAATAAAAGAATATGAACTAATATACATTTTCTGGAGTACAAGAAGTCTATAACTCTAATTATTGCAATTATTTAGTAAGTGTAATTATTCACATTATCTCCAAAAGTCATCAGTTTTAGGAGGGATTAAGAGGGATAGAGCTAAAATTTGAATCAAAATCAGGAATGGTTGAGAGATATGCTGAAGTATGGTTCCTAAAATGTTTACTGTTTCACTTAGATTCTTTATCTACATTCTAATGCAGTGTAAAACCAAACATTGTTATGGCTTATGCTTGATCTGCATACTTTTATCTGCATGTGTGTTTGTGTGTGTGTGTGTGTGGGGGGGTGTTTGTGTTGGGGGGGCTAAAGTGTATATATGTGTATATAAGAGCAACAAGTTGGCTATAATTTGTTTCACTTTTAACACAAACCTCCTGCGTAGAGAAAAATATGGTATAGAATACATCCCAGAAAACTCAGACATTCTGGCGTCCATCATTCCTGGCTGTATAAGTGGCTTAGTAGGGTCCTTTGAAGTGACCCCCTCCTAGTCTAAAAAAAACTCTAAACAAAATCATGGAGTGAAACTAAATTCCAGAAAATGCATTATTGTATACCTTGGGAAATCATCTACCCCAGGGAACTATCACACTGATAATATACTCGTAAGAGTTGACCCATTTGTTTGGGATTTCAGAACTTATGTGGACAGTAACCTAACTTTTGACCAATGTGTCCACTGTTGTAAGTCCTTCTTTGTTGCACATCTTATAAATAAAGGGATTTGTTCTAGAACGAGGGATGTCACTGTCCCCCTTTACTCAGCCCTCATTAGGCCAATCATCAAGTACAATACCCTTTTTGCTATGTATCTGTCCAGACACATGCAACAACTGGAATGCCCACAGAGATTTCTTACTAAAAGGATACAAGGTCTAAACAACATGTCCAAGATGAACTGACTCAAAGCTCTGTCACTAAACTCGATATCATACAGACTGCTAAGAGGTGACCTGTATCTGGCATACAAGGCATCCTCTAATCCCTTACTGATGGATTTACTATACGAGCAAATCAAATGACATCATCAATACTTGGTCTATGGATCTAAACCTCTTCTGCAACATCAACAGAATTGTTTATAGGGACAGGTATATCTCGCAGAAGATACTGCTGCTATGGAACAGAATTCCCATCCACATAGAACAAATTTTACCTACTGTCCATAATCAAAAACAACATAGATCTATGGAAGGGAAAAAGAAAATTTACTCCAGGATTGCCCTCTGTACTACTAATGGATGGACGCAATTCCTAGATGCTTTATCCCATGCATGGGTCTCCTCAGATTATCTATGGTATAATCCCAGATATTCTCATCAGAGATAATATATAATTTTTGACCATGGGGTGGATAAGATCAATCTATAGCCTAATGGGATATGTTATTTTGAGTGCAAAAAGGAAAAATGGCTAGGTGTAAAATACCCATCAAGGGCAGCTAGCCTCTTACATACCTATGAACCTATGAACCTATGACCCCAATTATAGGTAGTCATAGAGATCACTGGTCATTATTTATTTAATGTTCCATGCAATTAAACTTCAGAGGTGTGCACACAAGGACTCCCAGGTCGTGTGGTATGTGGGGACAGATTGATCATCATTTCTTTAATTAACTTTACTCAAGCTCTCACCTTAGAGATGTGTACAGGGGTTCATCATAGCTTGTCAAGGGCCAGTATACTGTGTAAGAGCAACCAAGTTGGAATGAATTGCTGTGAGTGTTCTTTTTTCCACTTTCTTCACAGTTGGGATCAGATGTATATACAGATGACTATCAAATAGGAGAAGGGGAAAGTAGGCATGTTGTATATGTACAGCTGACATCACTACCTTGGAATATATTGTGTTCTGTTTGCTTTCACTTTTATCCTAATTTGACTTCTAAAGGGTACAGTAAAGGTGCCTGCCTTTTATGGTTTGGGAAAAGTCAGCATGCTGTGTAGACTTATGGATTTATGACAGCAGCAACTTGAAATATGACTCTGTCTATTGGTCCTCTCACTAGTATCTCAATTTAACACCAGAAGGGTAGACAGAAAGCAGCTAAAATTTTTTGAGAGGCTAGGGAGGAAGGTAGGCATCCCAGATATGATTTATGTAGCCTCACAATCGGTAGGCATCCCAGATATGATTTATGTAGCCTCACAATCATTTTCTTTTCAGTTTGTGGGTATGTTATGCCCAGTTTATGGGTATCTACTATGTCAACTTCATTGAACATTATGTCTTGGACATAACTTATTTTTTCTTTGAAAGAAAAAAAAATTGTTACTTTCCAAAGTCTTGTTTTTTTTTTGTTCAGGACATCATTGAACAACAGCTTGTGGAAACATCTCTAAAATTCACCTTGTAGCATTTAGAAGCTAATAAAATCTGGTGGTCTTGTAGTCCACAGACTCCCAGCTTAATTAAATTCTTTCCTAGATACTTATTACAGTATACTCTTAGCCATGTATGATATGTTGACGGGATGTAGGAAAATACTGACAAGTAAGACACTGGTTAGTAGAACAAAGTATCTTAGATAGTATGAGGAGGCATGGAGTGCCATGAAACACTGTGTCTATGGCTTCCTATCATCTAAGGCTACCCATGTAGTTACTGTGTATGGCATTTAAAACTGGTGCTTCTGGCTATGGCTTGCTAAAAGGGATGTGTCTACCCTGGAGGCAAGGGATATGTTTTCATTCTGCAGAGGGTCTGGTTTTGTTTGTCAGGAAATAAAAGGATGGAAAAGTGGCAACAATACAGCAGATGGCACAAAGAAACTCTATCAGGTTGCTATGCAAAGACATAAAGATAAAGATGATAAGCATCAGCAACCTTTGTAAGGGATGCTAGCAGCAACACCATGCTCATCAACCCAGAAGACATCAAAGACAGATGGAGTTCCAGATGCTTCAAAGCACTACAGAAGTTGCACTAATCAGAAACAATTCATGGTG
>NC_056731.1:1310315554-1310398054 GCF_019279795.1 Protopterus annectens | reverse complement strand
CCATTAATTAAGTTGAATTTAAAAAAAGGTTGAATTTAAAAAAGTTGATTGGTTAAAAAGACAAGAACTCATAAAATGCTAATGTTTAAGCCCCTTTCTTTTTAAATACATAATAAATTCTTCCCTATTATTTAGTCCAGGGGGAAAACATGCATTTAATCTCACTTGCCAGCAGTATTCAAGCCAACCCAATTCTTCTTCAATATTAATATTTGTAACTTTGGGATGAATTGCATCAATCACTAAACATTTAAAATTATTTTTGCATTTGTTTTCCATATAATGTTTACCCAATGCATTTTTAGCATCACCTCTGCCTATTGCATAATTATGCTCGTATATCCTTGTATATAATTCCCTACTCATTCTACCAATATAAAAGGACATGCATTCTAAACACACTAATAAATAAACTACATTTTTAGATTTACAAGTAAATTTGCCCGGAACTCTTACCATAGTTTTCCCTATTAAAATTTCATTACTATCTGTAAATAAAAATTGACAACCACCAGTCTGAAGAAATCTCCGGTGTTAGGAGATGAAAGCGCTCATTTGTGGTTGATTTCTGGAGTGTTTCGTGTTTGGAATAAACCTTGGAATACACCTTTTGTGTCTGTAAACGCTTTTTTACTTTTGGAGTTTGACTTTTGGTTTTAGCGTTTTTGCTGCTTTTTTGTATTCTAGGGAATTTTTTACCAGACCTGTTTAAACACTGGTATGGATAAAATAAGAGTATCATCATGACTTTTGAGTGATTAAGCTTGTTATCTATGTGGCAGATATGTTTTTAGTGGAGGGACAGTAACCCAGCATAAGCCATCACATATGTTTTTAAAAAATGTTAACTTCCAAACACAACCTGATACTTGTCAGAGTGCAGTGACAAAATTGAGACTATATCCCAAACACTTTGTCTGGAAGAGGTATGAGTAGTATTAATTCCACAGAGCAGCATTATGACCTCTAAGGGTGTCCCTCTCAACAAAATACTTTTCTCTCATTCTGGTTGAGAATCATACCTCTCAACCTGGAAACATCAAAAATCTAGACAACGGCCCATGAAAAATAGGTACAAATCTGTACACTGATTAACATAAAATTTGCAAACATAATAACTCCACCCACTCCAGTGGAATTGTAGGATACCAACTTTCAAATGCAAACTGAAGAACAGACAACCAAAATATAGCTCCAGAGTCCCCATGCAGCCATTCCAATGTCCCGTTACCTGGCTATTTCGCCCCATTTACCATAAACACTAATGTGCATACTGCTTTACTTCTACAATGATAATTTGGATTTTATTTTACATTTTGTAACACAATGCACAAACACTAATAGACATTTGCTAAACAAAGCAATACTGTCTCACAATGAATATAGACTTAGCACTAAAACTTCTCAGCCTTTGAAACTCACATTCATTGAAACAGCATTGAAACCAACATCACATCCAAAGAAAATGCATCTGGCCAGTGGTGGATAAAGATTACCTTTGGGCTATTTTCAAATCATAGGCCCCTGGCACATGAAACAAAAACATACATGTGTTTTTATATATATATATATATATATATATATATATATATATATATATATACATATATATATATATATATATATATATATATATATATATATATATACATATATATACATATATATATATATATGGGTATAGGACTAATGTGTGAACGGCCATTTCACCGAATCTGAAATGGTCGGGCATACTTATGTGAAAGTGCTTTTCACCGAAGAAGCAGTTTCACGGAAGTATGCCTGGAGGTAGGGGGAGTTGTGGGGGAGTGACTGTTGCGGAGATTGCACTACGGTGCGGTTAGTGGAACTTTTCCCTTTTTTCCACTGTAGTGCAATCTCAGAGTGAGAATAATAAAGTAGGGGGGTGTGGGGGGCACAGACCCTCGCATGGGGGGTTCAGCAGGCTTGCCTCCTGCATAAACATTAATTTACTGTTTTTTCTTTCTTTTTTTAACACACTTTAGCGAAAGTGCTTTTTCATTTAAAAGCGCTTTCGCATAAGTCTGTTCGGTGATAATGGATTTGGACTTTTGATCTTTCGATCAAAAGTCCTAGATCCATATATATATATATATATATATATATATATATATATATATATATATATATATACACACACACACACACACACACACACACACACACACACACATACACATACAACTTGTAAATAGAATGACAGTAGTGTAAGTGATGGGCATCTTGCACAGCTTCTCAAACTTATTTTCAGTTTCAGTTTTTTGCTTGACTTACTCTGATTTGTGTTATCAGTTGAGGCCAACTCAATAGCTGTAAATGCACAACAAAATAAACTAGGCAAAGTGCATGTTTTAAGGCTTCCAATTTTTAGTCTAAGTACTGACATACCCTCTCCTACATTTATCCTGAAGCATCAAAACTATAATTGTAATCCAGGTGCTGTTAACTGGCCACTCTTGCTTCTTCACTGTCTGCAGTGGAAAAATATGTGTTTTATCTTGAATGCTGGAAAATGTACTCTGCTTGTTTAAAAATATTTTTCTTATAATACAGCACAGAACATAATAATTCTGATTTTCTGTTCCTGAATTTGGGTCAATGATATTTTGTGCTCTTTTCAATGAGGCACAAATGCACTTGTGCATGATATTTTCTCACTTCTGTTGTATGTGTAGCTACACCCTTGACTTGTTACACTCACCCTCTTTAGGAGTACAACAACACAGTACAAGCAATGCATCTATGTGTTGTGAGAGTAGAACCCACAGCCTTCTGCATGAAAAGCAAGCATTTAACTTGCTATGCTATTAACAATGCAAGCAGTCTCAGCATAAGCAACACTAAACTTCTCTTCCCCTGAAGATCTCGGCTCCTTGGAAAATCCACTTGACACTCAACTGTATCTCTCAGCTTTGCAGCACAAGAAATCTGGAAAATGTCAAAATGTATTGCAGGGGGACAAAAGCCCAAAAACCAGGGACATATTTTAGACATTGCTTGTATAGTTCTAAAAAGTTGCTAGAATAAAATGTTGTGTTATCACCATGCATTTCCCTGCCAAGTCTTGGACCCACGACCCTATGCATTATAGTCAGAGCAACATATCACTATGCCAAATCAGCAATTTCCTGAAAGCTAGGAAGACCGAAACTTAAATGGCTATAATTTAGTGAATTCATTCAGTTCTCCCTTCTCACCATAGCTCTCAACCTCTTAGCACAAAACACCTCAACAAAACCAATAATGGTGGAATATAGCCCCAAAAATAGGGACACATTTTAAATACTGATCTTATAAACTTAGAACATTGCTAGAATAAAAGGTTCTCCCCCGGATTCTCAAAAGCTTGCATGGAGTGCAAGATCAGTGCAGGAGCTCAAGCAGGCAATATATCTGCTGTGCGATCGAGGAATAGCCTGCAGGGGTGTGCATGAGCGCTCCTGCACTAATCTTGCACGGACTCAGCACATGTCGGTGAGCACATATATTTCCCCAACACCCATGTGGTGTTGGCCAGCAATATGCAACTGTTCCACCAAATAGCAGAATACCCTGAGGTTGTGGGTGCTATAGACTGCACACCCATATGCAACAAAGCACCACCCGGTGAGTGGGGTAGGGTCTACATCACCCACAAGGGCTTCCCCTCCATCAACTGCCAAGTAATGTGCGATGCCCAGGGCATAATAATGAATGTGTGTGCTGGCTGCCTTGGAAGCTATCACGACTCCCACATCTGGCATCTGACACAGCTGTACCAGAGATTTGCCAAAGGGGACATCCCTCACGGTCACCTAGTGGGGGATGCTGGATATGCACTGGAGCCGTGGCTGATGACACCCATCAGAAATGAACACACACCTGAACAAGAACTCCATAATGAGGCACATGCACAGACCAGAATTATAGTAGACCATGTGTTTGGGATGCTCAAGTCATGGTTTGGGTGCCTGGACACACCCGGTGGAGCCTTGCTGTACTCAACAGCTACATGTACCCAAATTATCCTTGTATGTGCCATGCTACACAATATGATCCTGTGGAAACAGCTGCAGGAGGAACAGCATGGGGCAGGGCCACACAGATACCCACCATTGCCATGGCCTGCACAGGCACAGAGTGACTCAGAGGAGTAACAACCTGAGCCTTCCCCAGTAGGGAGAAGGAGGTGTGCCCAGTATGCCCTGGCCTTGGCAAAGAGGCAACGCATAGCACATACACTGACACAGGAGGGACCCAGGGAATAACACCTCTCTCCAACTGTCACATACACTAAAAGGGATGCCAAATAGTACACTACCTGTGCCTAACCATGTGTAGGGAGTGTACTATGTGCATCCGACATAGGGAGCTCTGCAGCACCACCCTCAGTACTGGGACACCCACAAGGTAAGTGACTCACACAGGCCAGTCAGGGAGGTCACATACCCAACAACAGTCACAGCTAGCAGGACAGGTGCAGACAAACATAAAGGCTGTGCTATGGCCTCTGAATGAGGCCTATGGGTAACCTCCCCCCCAGGCCTACACAGACAGACTACAGAAGGTCAGTCAGTGGGATGTCAGTTCTGAAGGGTAGGAAGTCAGAAACTAATATGCAGGTAATTAAGATCTGTAGTACACTGGTGTGCCTCTAGCCAGCACAATAGGTAAGACTACATACTGAAATGGAGTACCTGACATACCAGTACAGTCCTAGCAAATATGTACAAGTGTCAGGTGTGCCCCCCATCCTATGTAAAAATGTAGTCACAGTCAGGTGTGCCACCCCCCACAATCCTGATTAGAAATAGTCAGGTGTGCCCCCCATCCTATGTAGAAGTATAGTAACAGTCAGGTGTGCCCCCCAATCCTGTGTAGAACTGTAGAAATAGTCAGGTGTGCCCCCATCCTACATAGAAATACAGTAACAGTCAGGTGTGCCCCCCAATCCTGTGTAGAGATGCAGAAATAGTCAGGTGTGCCCCCTCATCCTATGTAGAAATATAGTAACAGTCAGGTGTGCCCCCCAATCCTGTGTAGAAATGTAGAAATAGTCAGGTGTGCCCCCATCCTACATAGAAATAGAGTAACAGTCAGGTGTGCCCCCCAATCATGTGTAGAACTGTAGAAATAGTTAGGTGTGCCCCCATCCTAGGTAGAAATATAGTAACAGACAGGTGTATCCCCCAATCCTGTGTAAAAATGTAGAAATAGTCAGGTGTGCCCCTCATCCTATGTAAAAATATAGTAACAGTCAGGTGTGCCCCCTCCAATCCTGTGTAGAAATGTAGAAATAGCCAGGTTTGTCCCCCATCCTATGTAGAAATATAGTAACAGTCAGGTGTGCCCCCCCAGTCCTGTGCAGAAATGTAAAAATAGTCAAGTGTGCCCTCCCCTGCTATGCAGAAATGTAGTAACAGTCAATGCCAAATGATCGATGGATACCCTGCAGAGACAGCATGCTACCTGTCAGTGTACAACACAAAGGTCAGCACTGCAGTACAAACTACCTGAACTTGATCCACACATGCAGTACAGACGGCCATACTGGGCATGCTCACACACTTAAACACATGAAGGCCATGTCGGCAAACACCAGCAGACCAGACATATTTGTCAGTTGCAGTTGTTAGTGCAGACACCCGTCAGTATGCACCACTCATGCCTTGCACACACAGTGGATAGGAATACAGACATATATGTAAAGACAACACACTATAATAAGCCAAAGATAGACAGACATAAATGTGTGGAAGAGGGTGACTGTGACAAGGAGCCATCCAGGCCTGTCCCACCCAGCACACAGCCAAAGGACCCCAAATACATGAGGTGCAGATGTCACTCACTGCAAATACTAGCCACCAGTATCTGTCAGCATTACAGACTATGTGGTGCACATGCCAGCTGTGCAACATGACTGTACAAGGAAGTAGTCAATTAGCAGCTGTATACATGTACCTGTGAAATATGACCCTGTGTGTGCCCGCATGTGGCATGTCAACCCCTAGATGAATGGGTTATGGCCCATGCACACACACTGCTCTCCCCATAGCCCTACTATGACAAGCCTGCTTAGGTCATCCAATGTGAAATACACCTTTGGGAGAATTTTAGCCCAGTAATCACCATGGTGTGTCCCGTAACTGTGTACTGCTGTAGTGTGATAAACTAGGTAGGTAGGAGTTCTAGTCCCAGACCTGACAACTGTTTGTCTCTGTGTAGAGAGCAATGCTTTTTAGGGTAGTCACACTCCAAACAATTCAAATGCTCAACTCTGGCAAGGCTGTTGATGTCATCCACCTAGAAATACACCTCTAAGAAATTTGTAGCCCAGTAATCTCTGTAGTGCATCCTGTAACCGTGTACTGCTGTAGTGTGATAAGCTAAATAGGTAGGTGTTCTCATCTCAGACATGGCAAGTGTGTCTGTCTGTCTGTGCAGAGAGCAATGCTTTTTAGGGTACTCACACTCCCTACAATTCATATACTCAACTTTGTCAAGGCTGCTGATGTCATCCACCTAGAAATACACCTCTGGGAAGACTGTAGCCCAGTAATCTCTCTAGCACGTGTCATAACTGTATACTGCTGTAGTGTGATTTAGAACTGTGGTAGGATTCCATCCTCACCCATGGCAGTTCTGGATGTTTTGTGTGTGTTTTAATGTCTGTGTATGGAGCAATGGATTATAGGCTAGTCACACTCAGAACATTTCAAATGGCCTACTTTGGTAATCCTGTTGATGTCATTCATTGTGAAATACACCTTTGGGGAAAGAGTTTTCCAGTAATCCTGTGGTGCATCCTATAACCGCTCCATGGTATAGTGTGATATAGACCTCTGTTAGGGTTTCTATACCCAAACATGTCAGTTGTGAATGTTTTGTGTGTGTGTCACTGTCTGTGTTAAAGGCAATGCATTTTAGGCTTGTCACACACAGTACATTTCAAATGCCATACTTTATCAATCCTGCTGATGTCATTTATTGTGAAATACACCTTTGGGAAAAGAGTTCGCCAGTAATTCCCGTGTTGTGTCCTATAACAGCTCAATGCTGTAGTGTGATAGAGCCGTGTGTTAGGGGTTCTATACCCACACGTGTCAACTGTGGATTTTTTTGTGTATGCGTGTGTCACTGCCTGTGTAAGGAGCAATGCATTTTAGGCTAGTCACACTCACTACAATTCGAATGTCCTACTTTGGCAATCCTGCTGATGTCATCCAATGTGAGATACACCTTTGGAGAAAGAGTACTCCAGTAATCTCCATGGTGTGTACTATAACTATGTAGTGCTGTAGTGTAATAAATTAATTAGATAGGGGTTCTTCTCCCAGACATGACAGGTGTGTGTGTGTGTGTGTGTGTGTGTGTGTGTTTATAACTTGTATCCTGTGTGGAGTGGGTTTTGCATATTTCTTATATGGTGGCCCTACTATATATCACAATGTCCACCATACAGGGATAACAGATGTGAAATAGCTGAGAGGCTGGGGTGCAATGCCATACCCATCTATGTGATATCAAAGCCAGGCAATCATAGTTAGCAACCCCAGTATTACCCAGAGCATACTCTTAACCCACACTTCATACACACACACACATGCCTAAGCAACAGCCAATATGTGGGTAGTACACTGCATATTGGCCACTGATAGTAACTATGGAGTGATAGCAGTGGGCTACAGAGGGCATGACACCCTGTCTATCTGTCCAATATGTACATACATGCAGACAGTGCACCTCCCCCATGTTCCCCAATGGACACCTGCAACACCTATGGTGCCATCACATGTGACCTACAAAGGACATACCATGCCTGACAACATGACCTGTATGGACAGATGCCACTGACACCAGGGAATGCCGTTAGAATGCTATCAATGCAGGAGCAGGGTAACTCTGCTGCCCATTACCAGTTCCCGCCACAGGTGGGCAAGACTGCACATCTGATGATAATCTGTGTTCACAACATGGGCCAGACACCCCAGGTACAGTTCCACATGTCGCTGTACATGCATGTGGGAGGTGTGCATATCCCAGACACCATCCATGTCATGGACTAAGGAACACATACATGGCAAGCGATGGACAGTATTGCCCACACACAATAGTCACCCAGGTGACTGGATGGGGGATACAGTACCCACCTGTGTGGGCAAATGCAGAAACTACAGCCCTGAGCCACAATGCAGACCATTGTCATGTGGCCTGATGCCAAGGTATACCCATCGCCTAGCCTTGTATAGCCATCTGCCACAGTCAACGACCACACACCCGTGCAGACATGCACCCATGCATGTTAGTACTGGCATCCTGTGTGTTTGTGTTGTATGGTGCGTATGTTCACATCCCCACTTACTACAACCCCCATTGGCATACAGAAGCATGCTGTCTGACACCTCCCCATACCCTTTGCCCATACAACCTCCGTATGACCCATGTGGTGCATGTGATACCTGCACAGTGATGTGTTGGTGACAATCCCACTACTGATGAGTTGTAATCCTGGCCCTGCCAAGTGTGTCAATGTGTGTGCATCCCTGTGAGAGTGTGGCTTTGTTGACACTGGCACCTGTTCATGTGGACAGGCACATGTACGTCACCTACCGTATAGCTACCGTATCCCTGTTGCAGATGCCACTCACCATTGCATATATGTTCTGAGGGCTCCACAACAGGTAACCCATGTGGTGCATCCAATAACTGCATAGAACTGTGATAGCCCTGCATAGTGATCAGGGGTTTGATACCGTGTGCTGGTAGGTGTATGACACAAATATGCTTAGGTTTTACTCTCCCACCCCTCCCTAACTTGTCTTTGCCTCTGTCTGCCTCTCCCACTCCCTCTCTGGTGGATGTGGAGACCTACACCTGCTTTGCTTAGGCAGTAGCATGTGTATTTTAATTGATGCTCATGATCAGCTGATGGCCTCTGCACAAATTGCAGCCCTCCCCAAGCAGATTGCATGTGGAACAGCTGTGGTAACTTTCCCATAGCTAATTGCATGGAAACACACTCCAATATCTAGGAACATCATGTTGGTGTTGGCCATTTTCATTCACTGTGAGCAGGAACTAGATCTGTTGTTTGGCAAACAGCATCTCAGATGGATTAGGGATTTACCTCTAACAACATACACTGTGGAAACAGGGCAACACACAGGAGAGGGATGTGCCTGACCTGACTACAGACTGTAAGTGCTGCTATACTGCATTTGGAGTAATGTTGGTTTAACAGTGTGTGTGTGGATATGGCTGTCCTACATGTCTCAATACCTGCCATGCCAGTTCTATGTTTATGATAAATCCCCATATGCAGGGTCATCTGCAGACTGGGCCGTATGTTGTGCCTTTGGTTTCATGTGTCACCCACGGAGCATCTATCTGTGGACTGCAGAAGGTAGTGTGAGGATTGCAGTCTGTAGAAGGTGAAAGCCATGACAGTTACTGACTTCATATCCCTCATAGGACATATGTTGCAACACACCCTGTTACAACAGTAAATTTATGAGCTTATCACAGCAACATGTCAATATTGGCCCTATGTATGTGCTTCCAGCCAAAACTCTGTCAACCTTTGTACATATGTTGTGCATGAAGAGGTGCATATGTGCTCTACATCATAATTAGTGTCATCATATCTGATAACAAGCCAGTGAGATATCAGACTGATACACATGTTATGAACAGTAGGGGTTATATTTGATGACATGACCTGGACATACTGTGGTTGTTTGTACAGTAGTGAGGTCTGCGTACTTATGGTGAATGTCGACAGTGTGTGTATTGTTAATATGTATCTTGGCCTGTGTACAGACTCTGGTAGTTGTCATTGTCCTAAGTCCCATTCTATCTGATGTTACATGCTGCTCCTCTGTATGCTACCTTATTGGTGTACATGTTTGTAGGGCCATACACACACCGCATACCACAGTCAGCCATCAGACCAAACTGTGTAGGAGCCCAGCATATGTAGGGTTAGTGTGTGAGTGGCACATATGAGGATAAGGTCAAACAGATAGTCCATATACTGTATTATCATGCTAGCTTAACATATGTGGCTGTGGCTGTGTTCACAGTGGTTGTGGTTATGCACTGTCACACAGGTGTATCTTACCCTGTGCTGTGACATGCCTGTAAAGCCTGCCATATATGCAGGTACATGTGCATTCCCCCATAGGAGATGTAGGCCAGTATTGGGCCAGTCTGCCTGTAGCCTGCACAGTGCATTGTTACATGCCTAGCAGCTTAGTGTACTTACCCAGTGAAATGTCATGTGTATATGCTTGCCAGATGTACTGTTGCCAGGCCTCCCCTAACAGTCATGTATGTCAGACAGAGCAGTGGGATGCTGTACAGATGTATGTCAATATCTAGTGGGCAGTATGTGGCCATGGCACCTCTGTACCTGCGGTTATTATGTGTCAGACCAGACAGGGGTGTGTGAATTCATAACCTATGGTGACAAATGTATACCAGTCGTTATGTGTTATACCCATCTACATGGTTGTCTACATCCATATTGTCAGGCATGGTACACATGTTTTGCACTAAGGGGTTAGGTGTATACCTCTGGACTGTACAGAGTGTACCAGAATGTCCACATATGTTGGCCAATATCTCTGCTGCAATCCACAGAGGCATTGTGTGCTAGCAGTGGTACTTTACTATGATGTCCCTAGGATGTCTGTCAGTAGCCAATGGCACACATGTGATAAGCAGATGTGACCTCCCACACGCACCATGTTTGTGAAGACATTCCCAATGACAGTAGCAATAGTCTACTAATATACCTGCTATAGATACCTGACATCCCCTTGCACTACAACTTTGGGACTATAGAGGCTGGGGTAGAGCTACACTCCATGTCTAGGACATATGGTGAAAATATATGTACATATAATTATCCAGATAGCCATATATATATGATTACATATGTGTAGTACTTCCAATTACCACTGTCATGGCAGCCACCTCCTATAAATCCCTACATCATGTGGGTGTGGTCCCTTTACATTTCCTGTGTGATGGACATCCTTCCTGTGTGTCGGCATCAGTGTTACAGACAGCAGGTAGCAATACCTTCAGCACTATGAATGTCACCAAGTAAGCACAAGCAGGCAAATCTTCTCGAAACAGATTTATTGCAGCAATAAAGACTCTCCAAAGTGCATTAACGATAGTAGCATCCACAATACATTTTTGTCACTTACTTCATCAGATAATATGACAGAACTCCAACAGCCTTTATATACCCTCACCTATTTTATTTACTTATCCTTATTAGGTGGACTCACCCATTGGGGCTCATTTTCAGCCAATACTTTGTTATTGCAGCAACAGCAGTGTATAAAGTGGGAAAGTATCTTTTAGGCTGAACACAAATTCCCTTGAAACTCTGTTTTTGGGCAAAAACAAGAATGCATTGCAGAACTGCTCTAATTCCAAGTGTAAAGATTGATTTGCTTTCTTTGAGCAAGCTCTCAAATAATCATGTCCTCCTACCTTGTCTTTCAAAACTTTTGAAAGTTTTTTTATATCTGTCTATATATCTATACATATGGTTTAGCATACAATCAGAGAATGAAATATCTGAGCAACAAAATGTGAGTTCAGAAAGCTCAGCCTATAATTTGGGTTTGAGCTTTTTGTTTAGTTATTCCCTAGATTTTAAGAAAATTAAGGATATTTTAAACAAAAATTGGGCAATTATTTTGGAAGTCAATGGTCTGAATAAGGTTCTAGGTAACAATCCTAGATTTATGTACATAAGGGGTCCCAACCTGAAATGTTTACTTGAAAAGAAAAAGAAACAAAACAAGACTGGTACTGGTATGGGGAAATGTGGTTCTTGCTAACAATGCAAGTTCATTAGAATGGGGAATAAAGTGACTATAAGGGACAATACCTATACTATCAATGGTAAATTTAATTGTGAATCAAAAGGAGTTGTATACGTGGCATGCTGTGAAGCATGCCCATTGTACTATATTGGTAAAATGGAAAGAAAAATAAAACAAAGGATTTATGAGCACCAATACTGTATTAGTAGGAGGGAAACTATTTAGTATATGTAAACAAAATTGCACACACTAACTAGCACAACGTTGGTCAATGTTGAGCAATATTGTACAATGTTCAGCAATGTTGGTTAACGTTGAGCAATGTTGGACAAGCTTGGTCAAAGTTGGGCATAGCTGAACAAAAGCCAACATGCTCATATTTGCTCTACTGGCCCTTAAGCAGTCTGATCTGCTCAGGTTGAAAATATAAAGCAGTGATAGGCCTCTAACCCAGGATACTGTGCATTATAGTCATAGTACTGAACTACTAAACCATGACAGCATTTCACTGGTCAGTCTGTATAAAGAAATGTTGATAAGTCTATGCAAAGTATCTCATGGAAACCCTGCAGGCACAGCATAATCTCTGTTGAGTTATGACACAAAGGTGAGCCCTGCAGTAAAAATAGAACCTGATTTTCAACACACATATAGTATACATGTTAATATTAGTGATGTTCACACACATTAACAAATGTAGTGGACTTCAGACAGCAACATACTGAAAGGTCACACTGGGCATGCTCACACACTTGAATAAATGAGACAGATGTCAGGCAACAAAACACTGAAAGGCCAAACTGGGCATGCTCACACACTTAGGCCATGTCTGAGTACAGCAGTGGGCCCCACATATCCGGCAGTTGCATGTGTTAACCCAGGAACCTCTCACTATTCACAAATCTGCCTTGTGCACACAGTTATATGACAACAGACACATATATAATATATTGGAACCCTGTCATAATCAAATATGTTCTGCAGATACTCAGGTTGTTCATAGAAAGTGGGAAAGCAAAGAAGATAAAAAACCTGCAATCAGTATCATCAATAAACAATGTGCACTCCGAACATTATCATAGGTTCATAGGTTGATACTAGGCTATCTACCCTAGGGCATTTATAAGCCTAGCCAGAGTGTGTTTGGCTTTCACAACCCTGTTAGATTAGTAGACTGTGCCTGTGAATAGTAGGTCACACAAGATAGCCCTGTTACATTTAGTTTATTGTGCCTCTGTCTAGTAGGGACCCAGAAAAGATCCCAGGGGTAAACATACGATCACCCATCCACTCGTCAAGATTTCTCCTGTAGAGGGTCAGTGAGGGGCTCTGCCTATGCGGGACTGGGATCTGATTCCAGAGTGAGGAGAGCCTCTGGGATATGAATCTGTCCCTCCAGCATGTCCTATTAATATCTGTGCTGAAGTCTAAGTCCCTGCAGTGTGTAGCTCTAAGGGATTCAGATATCCTGAGGTGGAGCATGTCCATTAATTCTGGGTTGGACATGGCTTTAAACATCAGGCACAGATCACATCCAAGTAGGCAGTAAGCAACTTGAGTAGAGCTGGAGTTACTTTAGCCGAACTGCACAGGGCATCTGTGTGAGTCCCTAGATCCACTTGGTGAGGTACTTTTGTGGCCATTACAGTTGCTGCAGGTGTCGGGTAAGGTACATCCCAAATGGGGCACTGTATCCAATCATGGGCCTGATGAGTATAGGGGCACAATGATCTCACTTGATCTAGATGTGAAACCTTTTCGGATAAGGTGGGCTATATAGAAGGTCTGTCTAACCACCAACGTGATTGTCAAAGGCGAGATTACTATCTACTCGGGTCCCCAAATCCCTAATAACTTCTTCAGTACTTAATGGATTACCACCTATGTGGTAATGTGTGGGCACTTCGTTATTCCCAGAGGGGATGACTATGCATTTAATGGCATTTAGCTGTAGGCCATGGCTCTGGCACCAGTTATCCATCTCTGTGAGACCCTTTTATAGGATGCTTGTGCCAGCTGGAGAGCCGATTATGGCACCCAGTGTGCAGTCATCTGCGAACTTGGTCAGCCATATCCCTCCTGTGTTAGCCTGTACATCAGAGAAATATATAGTGAACAAGAGAGGTCCCAGGACTGAGCCTTGTGGGACACCACGTGTAACTGGTGTAGAGTCAGACATGGCACCTGCAATACTGACCATGTGGGTGCTATCCCTGATCCAGTTAGCAATCCATCTTGTGACATATGTGTTGATATCTAAGCTGGTGAGCTTATTTATGATGCCCGAGTGGGGTATTGTGTCGAGGGGTTTTGCGAGGTCCAGGTAGGCTGTGTGGACTACCATCCCTACATCTATGGACCTGGTAACTGTTTAAAGAAGTTGACCAGGTTCAAGAGGCAAGATCTGCCCTCAACAAAGCCAAATTGGGTAGGATCCAGTGTCTGTAGGTTCCCGGTGTCTTTGTGTATGAGTTTCATGATGATACGCTCCATAGCTTTGCAGACCAGGCTAGTTAGGCTTACAGGGCGATAGTGTCCAGGGTCCATTGTGGCACCACCTTTGTGGAGCGGGACCACTGTTGCTGTACACCATTCCTTGGGTACATATCCTGTAGTAAGTCTGATACTGAACCGTGACTTAATGTGAGGGTTACGTTCTTCATGAAGCTCGTGTAAGACGCAGGCCAGGACACCATCCGGTCCCATTGATGCTGTGTTGTCTGCTTTGGAGAGGGCAGCTCTCACCTGTTCATCTGTGATGTCAGGGAGGCTACACTCTGTTGGGATGGACATTTGCTCTTTAGGGGGGATGGGGGGAGACATTTGCACTGAACCTTTTTGCCAGGATGTTGGCAATGTCTGTGGGTTCAGTGTATGTTTTCTCATTTTGCAGTAACTCACAGCATATCTGTGAGTTGCCACCCAGGTTCCTGACATAACTAAAGAAGGCCTTGTGAATGTCCTTAGTGTCTGGTGCAATTTTCCTTTCGAAGCGGGCCTTAGATGAATTCATGAGTGATCGTAGCTTCTTGCTAGTACTGATCAGAGATGCCTTCCCTTTTTGGGATTGTGCTCTATCATGTAGTAGCCTCCTCCTTTCATTGTATAGCTTATTTATGGCTTGGGTCCACCAGACAGGTCCCCATGCCTTTAGAGGAGTGAGTCTTGTTTTTATTTGGGATAGCATGATCCATGCATTCCAGTAGGTGGCCATAGAATGCATTTGTAAAGGATTCAGCGGTCTGAGCCATATTTACCACTGTCCCAGGGTCTTTGACGGATACCACCTCAGTTTGGAGAAGTGTGACATTTGCTCTTGAGAAGTTCTACACTGAGATTACCTAGGATAGGGGTGGGGACGGGATATGGATGTCCAGTGAGATAAATGTATGGTCTGACCTTACCAATGAGGGGTATACCTCTGGTGTGGAACATAGAGTCCCCATGATGGTGATGATCAGGTCCAATATGTTTTCCCCTCTCATGGGTGTGGTGACCAGTTGTGCCATAGCATTTGAGTTTATAAATTCTAGCAACCGTTGGGCAAGGGTGTTGGTGCTTGAGTAGTCTTCCCAGTCAATGTTTGGGTAGTTGAAGTCACCCAATATAATGGTGTTTGGAGAGACCTTCATATTCTCCAGTGTTCTCAGGAAAGCCGAGTGAGGTTCCTGAGTTTGGGAGGGTGGTCTGTAGCAGGCTACAAACTGAAAGGCAGTTTTGTCCACTGTCAGTTGCACATGTATGGTCTCCGATGCTTCGTGCAGTGCTACTAACCTGGAGGTGTGTGTATCTGTGATGTATATGGATACTCCCCCTATTTTTGTTGGTCGGTCCGAGTCTTGTGGCCGAAAAGCATGTTATGAAGTATAACCTGGTAGTGCAGGGGTGCTTTCGGGATCCTGAACCAGGTGTCTGTTACTGCATAGATATCAACATTCTCCATACTGAGGAGAGTCTTGAGTGTGTGCATTTGGAGGTTTAGACATCTGGTGTTGAGCAGCATTATCCTTAGTTTCTTTTACCTTGTATTGTCTATGGAGGTGGGTTTGTCTTTTGAACCTTGCCTAAAAAAGCACTATGGGGGTGGCAAGAGACTTAGCCAGTATTCAAAAGTCCAGGGGTGACAGGTGCAAGCCGTCCCTAGTGAAGCTACATGGCATGTCGAGCATGTCATCCCAGGCTGACAGACACTGGATCCCCTTTGAATGACACCAATACGTTAGCCAACTGTTAAAATTGATCATTTTGTCTGTATACTGTGTCATCATTCTTGGTGAGGGTAAGATGCTACACAAGGTCAGGGTCATACTGGCCTGGGCTACATGATCAGAGAGCTCCTCTAGGTCTCTTGTCATGTAGTCCAGGGAGGAACGTCTGAGGTCATTCCCACCAGCATAGACAATGATGGAGCCATATTTGTACTTGCTTTGGAGTGACCTGAGTACATGTGTTATGTGGCAGATCCTATCACCCGACAGACAGCTCAAAGTGACCTTCTCCTTGTTCAGCCTGGTGAGTGGGACATCAGTGTGTCTGACAATAGAGTCACCTATTACAAGTGTATTAGGTGTGTTGTTTAGCCCTAAGGGCAGTGACTGTGTGGCACACTGACTTTGTGAACTATGTGATATGTGGGTATTGTTGTGCGGTGGCAGTTGTTTGGGTGTCTGCTTTGGAGGTCTCTGCTGCTTAGGCAGATTTTATTTAGACCCTCCGAGTATGTTTTTGTGTGGTAATATATTTTGTTTGTTGTCGCTATAGGTCTATGTGAGACTGGATTTGTGGTGTGTGTAGTTACCTTCACCACCTGATAGACTGTGCCAGTCATGGGTCGAGAGAGCTTAGCCTCCTGTTTGTCTATATAGTTGCATCTCTCACATATATCTGAGTTTGTTGGGAGGAGGAGAGGGTTGTCTGTGTACATAAGGCAGTTGTAACATTGCCTCAAAATTCCCATATTCACCAGCTGGACTTGAGAGTACACACAAAACTGACCTTTGGACATGCCAGGATAATATGATGACATACTCTGTTGACTGATCAAAAAGGATCAGTAGGGTGTTAAGTGTGTAAAAGAGTATAACAGGGGTTTAGTGCTCAGGTTTGTCAGTGTTTTGGAAAGATTATCTGCAAAGGAGTCCAGACAGAACCATGTCACTTCCTTCAGCTATGTCATAAATAGCAATGTACACTCATATATGTCCTGAGTCAGGGCCAACTGTACCTGACTGACAATGCCGACATCCTGTCAGACAGGCCCATACATACATACATACATACCCACCTCCCAATGACAAAAGGCCTTATCATCATACCAGGAGATATCACATATAGAATGGGTAAACAGCTCCTTCCAAAGCCGAAAACATGGTATCAACTGGATTACATTGTTTCCCTATATGTGTCATAAGTGAACTGCAGGACAAACAGACCCTGCACCTGAACAGTCTGTTGAGCCTCACCCTCTGTACAGGATCTGAAACTGTTGAATGGGTTACAGCAACATATGGCACACCCCACAAGTGTTGGTGCACAACAGACCATGGGAACTATAGTCCTATAGGGTGTGTTTGTTGGCTTCCAATAGCTCTGTTTATGACATGATTGAAGTCATAAACAGAGCTATTGGAAGCCAACAAACACACAACCCTACCAACTTTGGTATGTTCATGGCAGATCATGGTTCCCAAACCTGCTAGACTGTTTGCAAGGCAGCCACCCAGAACATACATCACTGAAAGGAGCTACACACGTCCCACATAGACTTTGAATAGCCCTTTATCAACATCCCAGACACATGTCCTATCCACAAAATCAACAATCTGTGCATAAATAAGTATTGTCATATGAAGGAATGGCAATTCGTCCACAGATAGATCACACGAGCTAAGAATTGTGGAGTCCTGTTCAAGCTGTTAACACCTGCTGTCCCACATGGTTCATTCCTGGGATTGCATAAAACAAAGTGCACACACATTACCATGTCCAGTCTGATGATGTCAGCATCCTACAAATATAGCAGGAGAAGAAGAGCCAACCAATAAGCATGTGGAGCGTCATGTTAATGTGTACCTCTCTAGTATCAGAATTTAGTTAAGTAGGGGTTTGAATCTTGCAGTTGCTGTCTGTGATTTCCTTTGAGAGGAATGCCCTTTTTGGAGACTGGGAAAACACATTAGAAGAGGGTAAATTCCTCTTTGGCAAGTCTGATGATGTCAGTATCCCACAAATACAGCAGTGGAAATCAACTTTCCCACTAAAGCATATAGCACTTGGTGTTAATGTGTGTCTTTCTAGTATCATAACATAGTTAATTAGGGGTTTGAATCCTGCAATTGCTGAGTGTTGGGGGGCGGTATATGTGTGTGATTTCCTTTGAGAGGAGTGTCCATTTTGGAGACTGGGAAAACACATTAAAAGAGGTAAATTCCTCTTTGGCAAGTCTGATGATGTCAGTATCCCACAAATACAGCAGTGAAAACAAAATTCCCAAGTGAAGCATATAGCATGTCGCGTTAAAGTGTATCGCTCTAGTATCATAACATAGTCAGGTAGGGGTTTGAATCTTGCAATTCTTGGGGGGATGTGTATGGTTTCCTTTGAGAGGAGCGCCCTTTTTGGAGACTGGGAAAGCACATTAAAAGTGGTAAATTCCTCTTTGGCAAGTCTGATGATGTTAGTATTCCACAAATACAGCAGTGGAAATGAAATCACCCAATACAGCATATAGTGGGTTGTGTTAATGAGTCTCTTTCGAGTATCAAAACATGCTTAGGTAGGGGCTTGAATCCTGCAATTGCTGAATGTGTGTGGGGGGTGGGTGATTTCCTTTGAAAGGAGTGCCCTTTTTGGAAACTGGCAAAACACATTAAAAGAGGTAAATTCCTATTTGGCAAGTCTGATGATGTCAGTATCCCACAAATACAGCAGTGGAAATAGAATCACCCAGTAAAGCATTTAGCGCATCGTGTTAATGTGTACCTCTCTCAAATCATAACATAGTTAGGTAGGGGTTTGAATCCTGCAATTGCTGAGTATGTGTGTGGTTTCCTTTAAGAAGAGTTCTTTTTTGGAGACTAGGAAAACACATTAAAAGAAGTAAATTCCTGTTTGGCAAGTCTGATGATGACAGTATCCCACAAATACAGCAGTGGAAATGAAAACTCCCAGTAAAACATATAGCGCATCGTGTTAATGTGTATCACTTTAGTATCATAACATAGTAGGCAGCGGTTTGAATCCGGCAATTGCAGGGTGGTTTCCTTTGAGAGGAGTGCCCTTTTGGAAACTGGCAAAACACATTAAAAGAGGTAAATTCCTATTTGGCAAGTCTGATGATGTTAGTATCCCACAAATACAGCAGTGGAAATGGAATCACCCAGTAAAGCATATAGCGCATCGTGTAAATGCGTACCTCTCTCAAATCATAACATAGTTAGGTAGGGGTTTGAATCCTGCAATTGCTGAGTATGTGTGTGATTTCCTTTAAGAGTTCTTTTTTGTAGACTAAGAAAACACATTAAAAGAAGTAAATTCCTGTTTGGCAAGTCTGATGATGACAGTATCCCACAAATACAGCAGTGGAAATAAAAACTCCCGATAAAACATGTAGCGCATCGTGTTAATGTGTATCACTTTAGTATCATAACATAGTAGGCAGTGGTTTGAATCCTGCAATTGCTGAGTGTGTGTGACACTGTTGATCAATGTGTTGAGGGTTTTGCTTTTACTACTGTATGACATATCAGTAAAACAACAGTATGTGCATTGCACTCTTCAGGTATCTGTGTGGCAAATACATATATGTGCATGTGACCTCAGTTGGTATCTGTGTGTCAAATACATATATGTACATGTGACCTCAATTAGTTCATAGGTGTGAAGCCTGCTTTCTACACAAATACATCTGTTACTATTGACAGTTTGTGCTGCTGCTTCTCAGACCTTAGGTCACATATGCATGTATGTAACAAGGCCAGCCACTCTAGTGATCTGTGGCCTAGGTCATCTGTGTCACACACACCCATGACAGTTTCTATAGAATAGTGTGAGTGTGAGTTCAGGCCTGGGGTATATTTCAGACATGTTCAAACACAACACAGTCTGTCAATAATGGGCATTCATTATAGGTGTACAACAACTCTGTGGATATGCATACAGACACCTTATTGCTTATGTGATACACCGAGGGACATCAGAATACCTTTGGAAATGTGAATACCAAAGGACAGATGACATAACATGTGGCTGTATGTACACGTCGGTACCCCTGATACATGTTGTGGGCTACTACCAATGTGGTACTGTCAGGATACTATGTATAGCAAATGTGGATGACTATGCTATAGTTGGCTTATAACTTTACAACATGGGTTGGTCAACAGGTATCTGTCTGTATGATACCCTTGTGGAGGATAAGTGTCTCATCCGGAGAATGCATTGTAGGCCACTGTATGCATTACCAGATGTGGACAGACATATCCCTAGTGTGTTTGCTTGTACCTAGGATGGCTACATGCCAAACAGAAGTGGTCCCAGGAATGGGTGGCGGTCAATACCACTAGTTACTGGTATAGTATAGTACCAGAAGGATTTAAATGCTACTGTGTATCTTACATCTGTGTGTCAGTTGTCAATACATCATCTAACGATTGGTTAAAGTCAGACTGTTGAGGTTATGTATACTACCAGAATGCCAACCAATGACCAATATCAACAGTATCACCCACAGCATAGAGTCAAACCATGTCATACACGCATGTGTACCCAAGTTGTAACATATGTGTAGTAAAATGCATACTGGCCACCAATAGGAAATATGAAGTGTTAACACTGTGTAATACAGGGCATGTCACCCTTCCCATGTGTCCACTATTCACGTACATGCAGACAGTGCACCTCCACCATGTTCACAAATGTACACCTGCAAATCTGTACTGCACACATCACACATGCCCTGTCCACTCACCAATACATGCTGCCAGTACCACACACATCAGCCAAGTGGCACATGGGCGGACAATACATTTTTGGAATTAACACTGGTGTAAACAATACTACATTGATATTCATAGCTTTAATGCATTATGCCTGCTCAGATATACCTACAAGGATATCATTACACTTTACTGTTGATAATATGTTAACATTGCTACACTGCTATTAGGTCACCCTGTGCATCAGCACCATGTTAGCCTGTTCCTGCATCAATGTCACAGATGACAGGAGGTGGCACAGTTTCATCATATGCACAGGGTGTGTTGTTGGTTTGCCAGAGCCTGACAATGACTCATCCAATCAACATGTATGTGTGTGTGTGTGTGTGTGTGTGTGTGTGTGTGTGTGTGTGTGTGTGTGTGTGAGGGACAACAGTACAGCATGGATCAATGTTGATGTAATGTGTGTGTGTGTGTGTGTGTGTGTGTGTGTGTGTGTGTGTGTGTGTGTGTGTGTGTTAGCCCTAGGTGTTTGGTTTATGTGTGTGCGTCTGCATTCACACAGTTCCACCTTGTGGCTGCCAAATATGGGAGGTTGTGGGACAGCCACCGACTGTACCTGCCAGGCTGTACAGATCACTGTCTCCGGCCATGGACACAGTACCTGTGCCTGGCAGGGGTGCCACGGACAGTATTGGGTACTAAGTCAGACTGGGTACTATCGTCAGAGGCAGAGGGATGTCGACTGGACCCATGTCCCTGCTGGGACTGTCCAGAGCCATGTGCAAGTGGTCATCTAGGACAGTCTATTGACAGCCCAGCCCCAACATTGCTGGGGCTGGTACTGCCACTACGGGAGTGGCTGGGACTTGTGTGTCATCTGCGATGACTGCAAGCTGATGATGTTGCTGGCATACGTCCATGTCGACTTCTCAACCATCCTGCACTGTCCTGGCACATGGACATTACATTGCAGAGGACATCTAGTGTCTCCCCCCAACATCTATCAATGACCTCGGTGTAATTACGGATGACACAAGTAAGGTCACAGATACTGTCATTGATAGCGGTGTTATGACACCTCTGTGCCCTTAGTCCCTGCCTGGTATACCGTTCCATACGTGCCTGTGCCTACATTACAGCCCAGAACATACCTGAGTTTGTGAGACGTGTGGGGGCACGTCTGCCAGGGGCATTACGACCAGCAGTGCTCCCACGAGGACCCCTGGACATATGCTTATTTGGTACCGTTCCAGGTGTCTGGGTATGGCTGCTGTGTGGGGTTGCATGTGCCATGGATACCGCACTATCCTGGTCAACGCCTACTGTATGCTGTTCCTCAGCTAAGGCCATTGGTGTTGAGGGATGTATTGGCAGTATGAATGTGCGCATAGATGGGGTGGAAAGCTGTGTACTGTCGATTGGCAGACCAACAACAGACCCTGTCAAACCTGCCTGTGTCACAACGCATGTGTCATCATGTCCACTATTTGTGGCAGTGACCTCAGGTTCTCTGTTGCACTCATCCAACAAAACCTCAGCACCTGTGAGAGGAAGACAGGAAACACACTTTACAATCTGTAAAGGATGTTAGCACACATGAACACATGCACACATGCACATATGAACACATGCACACATGAACACATGAACGCATGCACATGCACACATGAACACATGCACACATGAACACATGAACACATGAACACATGCACACATGCACACAAATACACTACTCAGTCAAGTTGACACACACACACACACACACACACACACACACACACACACACACACACACACACACACACACACACACACACACACACACCAACAGCAATACAGAACATACTCATTAGTGGTTGATGGTGGAGTACAGTATCACAAGCCAAAGAGTCCTATCACACGTGTCAGCATGCAGGATGTGTGTTGCTCAACAGCATGCAGAGCGAGTGTAGAGAGTCTTTGTTGATAACAGTATACATGTCTTTGATGCATGTGTGTTGTTCAATGATTGGCCTCACCCTGGAACACAATGTGTACATGGACACAACATTGTTGTGCAAGTATAAAATGCTTTCCCATGTCCTGTGCACCATCACTCATAGGTATCCATACCATGGCTGGATGCACACAACTGTCAGGTGTATAGCAATGAATGTTTTGTGTAGTATTGTAGTTACTGTAACTGGATGTAGTGTAGTACCATGAGCCATCATCAGGCAGCATCATGTGGTCACTCAAGGCCAGTAATGTATGCCACACTGGCAGCTATCTTGCTGTACCTGACCTGCACCACTTTGGTTACATTAACCATTTCACAGCCCGTTGTTACATGGGTATGTAAGGTGTTCAATAGGGAGCATATCCTAACATGAATATGTTGTGTGTTGAAGTGTGTCGCACCGCCCCATGATAGGCCTCTACCCCTCAGGTATAGTATGTGTGCTGTGTTGATGACATTTGGGATACTGGAGTCTGACCTTACAGCAGGTGTCTACATACGCCATGCTATACTTACTGCATATGACAAAGTGGTGTATGTTGTGTGCATGTGTATTGACTCTGCCTATACAATGTCCACTACAGTGTACCACAATTGGTTGGGATGCTCTGTGTACTGCATGTGTTTGAGGCAGCTACTTATGTTACTGGGATGTGCATAGTCCCACAGAGAACATGCAGAGCATGCATTATGTGTAGGTGTTTTACATGTGTATATGGCCTACAACTCTCCTATGACATGCACATGTTATATGCTATATTAAATGTAGAACACTCACCAGCATGGGTCTGCTGTCTTGCTATCACACCAGAGGGACCTACAAGGATATGAGACAGTTTGTCAGTGTCAACAACTATGGCATTGCTACTGTGAGTTTGCAATTTTACAGTAGTGCAACAGGTGACAGTCACAGGCATACAGATTATGTACCAAATTATAAGTATTGCATGACACCAGGCTCCACATCTTCTAAATACACAGTACACATCTGATAAATGCATGTTCTAACAATCGAGCTAACAGTAGTCTACAGATATGCCATGTTACCTGCACGCTCTGAGTCGACGTGCTGGGTGACTCCGGCCTCCATGATGACACATGTCTGTTGTAGTGGTTGGCCAGGAGCCACCACGCTGAGGAGCAGCTCTTCCACTCTGGTGAGGGGTGGATGTGTTGCTGCACCACCACCTGTGGCAAGCTGTTGTCTGTGGACATCGGAGGCATGCTGCCGGACATGTCTGATTAAATCACTGCAGTGATGGCGTACCTGCTCATAAGTCTAGTTATGCATGCCTACATCATTCACCCAATGGACAACATCCTGCCACAGTGCAGTGCGCCCATGCTGGTCTGGCTGGTTCTGGAGAACAGCAGGTTGTGATGTATTGGGGCATCTAGGATGACTTCCTCCTCTTCAGGGGAATACGTGGGTTTTCGATTGTGAGACATGTCCCTGGAAGACAATAAAACAATAATTGTGAGCAAGTCATGTGGTGCACTTAACATTCTAAAGTACAGATATCAATGAAATGCCATATATAGCAACCTATTGGCTGTCAGTAGATACACACTTTTAATACCACATATCACTGCTCAGCCCACAACTGCCTGACAGTGCCTGGCACATACTATATACCAAACCATGTTCGGCACAGCAACAAAGTGAAACCAGTATGTAAGACTATACGACAGTACATGGCACACTGTATGTGACACAATGCACCACCTAGCCACAGGAGGTATATATGAAGCTAATGCATACAGACATTTGCCATCCATTGAAATGAATGTAAAGTACAGTTACAGTACTACCAGTGCACCATGCTACTTGTTGATAGCAAACCCCTCAGTAACATATGTGCACATTCATCAATATAGGTGGCATACTGCTGTACTACACTATACATGTTGCTAGATATGCACTTATATCCTGTGACACACATACCACCGAGGCCATGTTACAGGCATAATTTTCTGGTTAAAGGTTTATAGTGCCTGAATATTTGAACTGTATCTTACTGAAATTGGTTCACCTTGTTTGCTCTAGCATAGACTAGATCCAGGCCTACTGAATCTAGCTTTGTTTATATACTTGTTGTTTGTTTGCTTGTTATTTCCCTGGAAGCTAATTCACCTAATACGCAACTTCTCAGCGCTTCTGTGGATCACTAGTGATATCTGCATTGCTTACTGTACTTATTTCCTTGTTTCACTTGAAAGAAAGTTACTGTTTGTCGTTTTGCATTTAGTTACTTGTATCACATTGCACTCAAGTTACCTGGCACTTGCTCACTAAAGCAATTATATAAGTCAGCACTAAAATTAAAAGCACTACACCCTCACTCCCCACTGGCCCTTGTTTTCAATTAAGGATTTCCCAATATTATTCTAGCATGTCCAAAGGTCAGTTGTCAATCTCCTCCGGTCCAGCTGGTGAATCTGGGAGTCTTGAGGCAATGTTATAACTGCCTCATGTACACAGACAACCCTCTCCTCCTCCCACATAACACAAATACTTAGAGATGCAGCTATTTAGCCAAACTGGAGGCTGAGCTCTCTCAACTCAGGCCTGGCAAGACCAGACAGGAGGAGAAGGCAACTACACACACCACAAAACCAGCCTCACATAATGCTACCACTCCACTGAATCAAACACATAAACACACAAAGACATACTCGGAGGCTCTGAGTAAAATTTACCTAAACAGCAGAGGCCTCCAAAGCAGACACCCAAACAACTGCTACCTCAAGACACCCCACAAGCAACACATAAACCACAAAAGCAGTGTGCAAAGCAGTCACAGCCCTTAAGGCCAAATACAACACCAAACATACTTGTCATAGGTGACTCCATAGTCAGACACACTGACGTCCCACTCACCAGGCTGAACAAGGAGAGGGTCACAGTAAGCTGCCTATCGGGCTAGAATCCGCCACATAACACAAGCACTCGGGTCACTCCACAGCAAGTACAAATATGACACAGTCATTGTCCATGCTGGTGTGAACGACCTGAGACGTACCTGGACTGCATGAAAAGAGACATAGAGGAGCTCTCTGATTATGTAGCCCAGGCAGGTATGACCCTAACCCTGAGCAGTATCCTTCCTTCACCAAGAATGATGCCACAATATAGAGACAAGATGATCAGCTTTAACAATTGGCTTAATGTCTGGTGTCATTCAAAGGGATCCAGTGTCTGTCGTCTGCCTGGGGCGACATGCTTGACAAGCCGCTGCTTTAAAGGGCGGCTTGCACCTGTCACCCCTGGGATTCCGGATATTGGCTAAGGCTCCACCCCATAGTGCCTTTTTTGGCAAGGCTCAAATTCTAAACCTACCACCCTAGAAAACAAAAATGGGAAGAAATTGAGGGTAATGCTGCTCAATGCCAGAAGTCTAAATCTCAAAATGCACACTCGAGGCCCTTCTCAGTATGGAGAACATCGATGTCTGTGCTGTAACTGAAACCTGGTTCAAGGCTCCTGAGAGCACCCCGGCACTATTAGGTTTTACCTCATATCATGCGTTCCGGCCCCAAAACCCCGACCACTCCACAAAAGGAGGGGGTGTATCCATATTCATAAAGGATACTCACACCTCCAGGTTGGTGGCAACGCATGAAGTTCGGAAACCATCCAGGTGCAACTAACAATAGGCAAAACTGCTCTACAAATTGTAGCATGCTACAGGCCACCCTCTCAAACTCAGGAACCCCACACAGCCTTCCTGAAGACACTGGAGGGTATAAATGTATCTCCAAACACCATCATATTGGGTGACTTCAACTACCCGAATATAGACTGGGAACATTACTCAAGCCCTAACTTTCTAGCCCAACGGTTCCTGGAGTTCATAAATTCAAATGCCATGGAACAGCTAGTCACTGTTCCCACGAGAGGAGAAAATATACTAGATCTCATTGTCACAAACATGGGGACAAAATGCTCCACACGGAAGTATATCCTCATTGGTGAGATCTGATCATAAACTAATCTCACTGGAAATCCACATCCCGCCCCCCCCCCAAACAAAAGACCATAGTGAAGAACTTCTCTAAAGCAAACTTCACACTACTCAAGACTGGTGTGGTATCCTTCAAGGCCCCTGAGTCAGAGAAACCACAACCCAAGCTGGAAGCCCTTACAAATGCCTTCTATGAACACCTCCAGGACTGCATGGATCAGGCAATCCCAAATAAAACCAAGACTCTTTCCACAAAGGGCAAACGTCCAGTCTGGTGGACCCCAGCCATTAACAAACTTTACAATAAGAGGAGAAAGCTATTACATGATAGAACAAAATCCATAAAGGGAAGTCACCCCTGATCATTATTAGTAAAAATACGAGCACTCATAAAATCAACTAAGGCCAATTTTGAGAGAAAAATTGCCATGGATTCAAAGGACAATCATAAGGCCTTTTTCAGCTATGTTAGGAACCTGGGTGGAAACTCACAGATATGCTCAGAATTAGTCCAAAATGATACAAAAATCACTGAACCCACAGACATTGCCAACATACTGGCAGACAGGTTCAGTGCAAACTTCACCCTCTCCCCTAAAGTAGAGATAACTATCCCAGCCGAGTGTAGCCTCCCGGACATCTCAAATGCAGGTGAAAGCTGCTCTCTCTAAAGCTAAAAACACAGCATCAATGGGACCGGATGGTGTCCCCGGCTGTGTGCTACGAGCTAAATGAGGAATTAAACCCGCACATAAGGCAGCTGTTTAATCTCAGCCTTACCACAGGATACGTGCCCAAGGAGTGGCGTGGCAACTGTGGTCCCACTCCACAAAGGTGGCGCCTCACGGACCCTGGTAATTACCGCCCCATAAGCAACAAGTCTAGTCTGCAAAGCTATGGAGAGGATCATAATGGAGCTCATAAACAAAGATATAGGGGACTTGCAGACATTGGACCCGACCCAGTTTGGCTTTGTCAAGGGAAGATCATGCCTTTTGAACTTGGTCGACTTCTTGAAATAGTCACCAAGGCCATTGATGAGGAAAGGCAGTCCATACAGCCTACCTTGACCTTGCAAAGGCTTTCGACACAATACCCCTTTCGGGTATTGTAGAAAACTTACCAGCTTAAATGTAAACCCATATGTCACAAGATGGGTTGCAAACTGGCTTAAGGACAGAACCCACAGGGTTAGAGTTGCTGGCGCTGTGTCAGACTCAAGCCGGTCACAAGTGGTGTCCCACAGGGCTCGGTCCTGGCCCCTATTGTTTGGCATCTACTTCTCAGAAGTACAGGCCAACATGGGAGGACTTTGGCTGACAAAGTTTGCAGATGACTGCAAACTGGGCCATAGTGGAAAGTGCATCGGACACTGATATCCTTCAGAAGGGTCTCACGAAACAGATAGCTGGTGCCAGAGCCATGGCCTGAAGTTAAGCCAAAAATGTATAGTCATACCCTTCGGGAAAAACAAGGTAACCCCAAGCTACCATATAGGTGGCAATCCACTAAGCACAGAAGAGGTTATCAGGGACCTGGGGACCCAGGTTGACAGTGGCCTTTCTTTGACACTCACATTGCTAAAGTGGTTAGAAAGACCTTCTACATTGCCCACCTGATCATGAAGGATTCACATCCAGATCTAGTGAGGTCATTGTTCCCCTGTACTCTTCACTTATCAGACCAATGATCGAGTACAATGCCCCATTCGGGATGTATCTCACCCGACATCTGCAGCAATTGGAGAGACCCCAAAGTTCCTCACCAAAAGGATAAAGGGACTCCAAAATCTGTCATATGCTGCCAGATTGAAGAAACTCCAGCTCTATTCAGTGCATACCATCTGCTCAGAGGTGACATGTGCCTGACATACAAGGCCATGTCCAACCCGAATTAATGGACATGCTCCACCTCAAAAATCCAAATCCACCAAAACCACTAGAGCAAGCGACTTAAACCTTAACGGATATAAATAGGGCGTGCTGGAGGGATAGATTTATCACTCAGAGACTCCCTATGCTGTGGAATAAAATCCCGGTCCATGTGAGGCAGAGCACCTCTCTGACTCTGTTCAAGAGAAATCTAGACCTGTGGATGGGAGATCGTAGGTTTACCCCGGGAATCATCTCTGGGTCACTGCTGGACAGAGGCACAACAAACTAATGGGCACAGTATTTTTTCATATAAGGGGTGGCGTAAGCCACAATAATTTGGGCTAGGCTTATAAATGCCTTAGGGCAGATAGCCTAGTATAAACCTATGAACCTATGAACCTATACTCACACACACATCAGACATATCTACAAGACACAATGCTATGGCAACCCAGATGAGTTTTACCTGTGTACCATACAGTACTGTGTGTCAGCACTTACAAAACCTCATGCCTGAGGTATGTAATGTATGAGGACTACAGGTAACAAACAAAACAGTGTTTCCAAGCAATGTGGATATACACCATACTGTGCTGTTTAGGCCTACAGCTTCAGGTAGTACTACAGTTTATACGGGATTTGTATTCACTAGTGTTAACAATCAATAAGCATACATGTACTGCTTTAGCCTACAATGGCACACTCCAGTCAACACCATGGGACTACGTCACACCGTATGCCATACTGCTTTTCCTGCCTAGCAATAGCATACATATCTTTTGCTGGGATCAGAGCTACAACACTACAGACCATGATATAAATAGTTTCCCACTAGGCTATCACACATATACACAACTTTGACACATTCACCTACACATTCATCATCACACTCAGTCAACCTCACATAGCAAGTAATGCAACAAGTACATGTGTGTGTGTATCGGGTCCTAAGTAGCTAATAGGCTATTAGCCGTAGGGCCTATGGAAGCCAAGCCATATGGTACCCTGCCCTTCAACACCCATGTAATTTAGGTTCATGTGCCCCTGTCATGCAGAGCCACAGAGGTGATTCCCGGGTTATATTTCCTATCTCACATCCAATCATCATGATTATTCATGACAACTGCTAATGAGGACCTTTATTTGCTATTGATAGGTAGTTAGTTCCAGAGTATGGTATGTGTCTGAGATGATAATGTACCACTCCAGCATGTTCTGCTTTTTATGTTACAAGGTTTAGATCAGTACAGTGAGTAGTTTGTATGGATTTTAATCTGTTTATATGGAGCATGTCCAACACCTGTGGGTTTGTCATAGCTTTGTATGTTAGGCAGAGGTTGCCTCTGGGTAGGCGGTATGCGACACAGTGTAGCTGTGGTTTTGTAAGACAGTATGCATAGGGCATCTGTTTGTGTCTGGTAATACTCTTTGTGAGGTATGTGTCTGGCATCTACAGTTGCTGTAGATGTTTTCTGAGGTACATACCAACAGGGCCATTGTACTCTATGATGGGTTTTATGACTGATGAGTAGAGTGGGACACTGACCTCATTTTCCATGGATGACACACCTTTTCTGATGACATGTGGACCGTACACAGTTTACATGACTAGTGTGGCACTGTGATTATCAAAAGGGACACTACTGTCCACCTGTGTCCTGTGGTCTCTTATCAGACTTTGGGTATTGAGTAGACTACCACCTATGTGGTAGTTCATGGGTACAGGGTTTTTAACAAAAGGGATGGCAATACGTTTACAACATTGAGCTTGAGCGTACATATGAACATCCATTGGTGTACATATAGATATACATATAGGCACATATACAGTCCACCTTTCATGGTACTAATATCAATTATGCAAAAGTTGAGAGGGATACAGTTATGTAATAATATTGCACAGTATTGTGCAGAATGCATGGAAGGTATTCTCAGCCCATGTATCTTTAGCAGGACCCCCTGTCTGGAAGACTAAAAACCTAACAAATCATACCCACAGCGTTTAAACACCACATGTCATATGCCAGCACTGTATGATGTCTTGTTTGCCACACACTAGAACCTACAAATAAAAATGCACATAAAAACCTGCACCAACATATAAATGTTCACCCTTCACAAACAGTTGTAGTATGTCCCTTGCTCTATGCACATGTTAAGATGCTAATATATCGGGCACATAAATATCTCTCCATATGTGTGTGCCATACACACACACACAAGGTCCACACTGTTGTAAGTCTGTACACCTCACAGATGACCTGTTGGGCCTTGCTACAACATGGACAGTTGTCACATGTGTGCATACAGTAATAGTACAGGGAGCATATATAGCTGCAAATGCTTCATTGCTATACTAGCCTGGTTCAGCAGTTGCCAATGCTAAGCTACACATTATATGACTATCATGCATGTCTTACTCTGTCACATCCATGTTTATATAGGTGTTTGCACTACTCCCCCAAACTGCCATTATACACAGTACTGTACAGAACATAGATAACATGATCAGATGTTTGTCATATAATGCTGAGCTACATATGTCACAGTTATGTCCCACTGCACACAGCTACACACTAATTTGTCCATGGCAGTAGTTATGCATGGCATCAGTGCATACATACCTACTGCTGCCACATATGCATGTTTCAGAGTATGTACAGTACTATTCAAAAACATCTACTACTTGCCGGTAACTACATATCTGTTACATACCTGTTTGTCACTTTCAGGTCCATCTGTATATGCTTTGACAATTTTTTTTTATTTTTTTTATTAATTAAATAAGTTTTTTTTTACTTAAGTTTTATTTTTGGTTATTGATTAAGTATTTTTTTTTCTTAATTAATATTTTTGGTTAGTAATTAAGTATATATTTTTTACTTAATTAAATATTTTTTTATTAAGTAATAATTTTTTCTCACTACTCTCCAGGAGTTATATAGTCTCTGACACGTGCAATGTAATGATTGCATGTGGGGATAGCAAGTACAGTCTGCTTTTATAGGTATCTGTGCATGTGCATGTGATGCCCTCTGCACCAATTGGTGCCCAGCATTTGGTAAATGCATACAGCCTGCTGTGTGGTAATTGCAGTACTCAGTGTCATAGCAACCCAATGCTATAAATTGCTAAGGTATGTAGGCGTAGCCCTTTCAGATTTCCAGAGTGGGGCCCATGCTTGTTTGCTGTGGACACTGTTGTGTAAGTCAGAAGGTTGGTATACGTCTTATATCTGAAGCTTGAGGTGTGCATACAGTGATGTAAATGTTGTACTCAGACCTGACTGTTGCCACTTTCAGTACAGAGCTATCAGTGTAGAGTTTAACTCACCCCTACAAATACTTACACAAGGTATATGTGACTATGTAGTTTCTTTTCTACTCATATAATTAACTGCCATACAAAAGTAGTTATTGAGAAGTATTCTTTAGGCACATGAACTGTTTGTGAACTGTTATACCGTGAATATTAATGTACTCACTTCTGCAGGGTTTGTGCTTTTTATTGTTGACATTAGCACAGGGTTCTCAGGACAACCGGACAATTTCAGTACTGAGTATGCCTACCTACATCCTTGGTAGACCCTAAACACACAAGTATATTTTAATTGTGGTGGGGGAGATGCTGACATACAGAGAGCATTATGTATTATTGTGTGAATATTATCTTACTGGACTTAAAGGATTGGTGTGTACCTGTTAGTTTATCAAGGCAGGTGGTCTGTCTGCATAGTTCCCAACTGTGAACCTATCCAGATGGTAGCCAGATGTTACACTGTTATTCTTTGTCTGTGCAGCCCACGGGTGTTTTCAGCACTGGTACAATGGCATTGTTACAGTCAGTTGCTACCAGTACATGGCTACATCCTTTGGGATTTCTGTGTTGTACTCCTACATAAGGGTATGTGGAAGTCCTACCAAAGCTATTTGCAGAGTGTGTAACAGCAGAATAGCTGATATGCCTGTGTGTTTGTGCCTCTGCCAGGCCTATGAAACACTCAGATACATCTTTGCATGGAGTCAGGGATAGGTAGTTAAAAGTATGGTACACCTTACACATTATTGAGACAGTAAGTGTAGACTTGAGTGAAGCAGTGCATATGGATTAGTACACCTTTTATGAAGTACAAGTGGTATCTACTGTTATTATTGTCAGTATTCATTGTGTAATACCCCACCCTTCTGACTGACATCAGTACTTTTCAGAGGGATTCAGAGGGACACAGCTAAAATATGTTTCACAATCAGGGACATCCCTAAAAAGTAGTCACAGTTAGGAAGTATGACCTCTGCCCTAATCAGATATGCCAGTGTTTGTCCTGCTATGATACTGTGTGGGGGTTGTAAAGTGTCTCTGTAACATTATTTGCTGCTAGAATGGCTGCTTCTCATATCGCACTCATGTAATGCAATTTCATAACAATTGCTGGCAAAGATCCACAGAACAAGCTTTGTGTTATGGCCTTCCTATTTTACCTTTACATTCACTCATTGTAATGCATGATATATGTATTTCAGTACCAAGCTATTGTATATCTGTTGTGGCTTAGTGGTACTTCATGCAGTCTAGTATGTCCACGTTCCTGGGTTCGAGACTGACAGAGGTGTTTTATTTTGCTGCTGAGCAGAACAAGGGCCCTGACATACAGAGTGACTAAGGCACTTTTAAGCAGTTGTAAGCGGGTTTGCACGGGTTTGCACGACGCTTATCAATACTTAGCTAAGTGCACACATGTGCACACTCACTCAAACCCGATAACTACAGCTTAGAAGTGCTTAATCCCGCTAACCCCCGAGCTAATTTCTTTGAAAGAAAAGAAAATGGGGAGATTGGAAAGTGGTGAAAAAGGGGGCATAAAGAGGGAAAAACAGTAGGAAAACAAGCTCGGGATGTGCAGGACGGGTGTAGGGAAGGTGCAAAGCTGCCCATTTCTTTGCCAGCAACAGCTGTGCATATGCAATAAATTTGGAGTGAAATTTGAAACCTTCCACCTCTGGGAGAGGGGTGAGGACAACAAAGTATGTTGTACTGTCAATTATAATTATCAGTTTACATGTCCAGCGGACATGTGTGCGAAATGGGCAGCTATGTACGGGGCGTATTTTTTTGTGGGTACAGATTGCCCTTTTTTTTTTTCAGGTGAGAGTGGAAAGTGAGGTAGAGGAAGTAGGTATATTTGGGGAGGTAGGTTGGGGAGGTAAACAGACAAGACAAACAAGACGCATACAGGGGCGGTGTATGACACATGGGGTGGGTGAACACAATTGATGGGGATGGATGTTTGGAAATCGCAAGCCCATGAGCCCACAGATGGTAACAGTGGAACTGAGATCCCCACCCATGGACAGTCACCACTGCACCTTCACAGCCCCAAGAGTGGCTGTGCTGGGGGCTGCGTAGGACGGGCAGGCTTACCAGTGAGACGCGCCACTCTCGCCTCGAGCTGGCATAGGGAATCAGCGACTGAACGCTGTATCTCCCTACGCACCACAACCCGGACCCTTCGAAGGGTGACAGGTAGCCCTTCTCCACCCACGCTTGCACAGGGGGATGAGCCCCATCCCCTGCAGTGCTTCCACCCGAAGGTGGCACAGGACCAACGGAGGAGGGGAGCCCGGGCTGGGCACCGGACCTGCTGGTTCCAGGTGCACTCACCAGCTGAGGAGAGACAGGTGGGTCCGCTGGGACTGACCTTCCCATACATTCTGTGATTAGGTGTGTACAATTACATCATAAACAACAGCATTCCAAATTAGTTGTAACAGCACGCAGTAATATTCCCATTAACGCAACACACCAAGGTTCCAACAGTTGAACAGCAAGCATAACACATGCATATATTGAACGACAGTGGACATTCCAACAGCATGCAGGGATGATTGGTGGCAACAGGCCACCATGATTGTGGTGTTTGAACAGGGCACATGCATCAAAGTGAATGCAGATATTTATAGAACAATAGGACATATGTCCCAACAAATGTTTTGAGATTACACATACCCATTGAGGTGTGGAATTGCATTGTTTATACACATACAGTAGGGTGTAGAAAGAAACCTCAATTAACATCTTATAAGTACTTTTAGTCTACACTACATTCCTATTGACTGCAGGTGTATATTCCCTACATGTATTATTACACTTGCCAACATGCATTAGGTTGTGTAATGGGTTTGGTTACTTCATTATATACCTGACCTATATCTGACATACTAACTTTCCAAGATGCAGATGTTACTGCTACATATTTATTGATTTTATTTATATTTCTTTATCTACATATCTGGATGTGTTCACATGACATTTTCAGTTAAAGTTGTACAGAACCCTACATTTCGTGTAGCACAATCACATTTCTGGGGAAAAAAATTAACAAGCTACTCGTGTGCCAGATTTACGTATGCATGCCAGCCAGTAACTGACTGTTGAGGACTGTATATATGCTTCACAGCTACTGGCACTTCCATCAACCACTTTAGATGGGACTGCCCAACTGTGGGTTGCCAGTACTTATTAAAACAGTACTATTTGTATAATGCAAGGGTACAACAACATTTCAAAGTAAGTGACACAGACACACTCCAGGTTTTATACCTTTATTAATTACATTACACACTTTTCCACAGGCTCTCTCCTTTATTTGATATTACAGTGCATATGGAAGACATATTCAATACATATTACACCTTTATTAATAAGTTAGAATACTCTTTTTCAGGCTCACTTACTTATTTTATATAACACTACATGCAGAGGAATTATTCAGGGCATTTTATGGTTGTATTATTGGGCTACAAAGCTTTCTTTCAGGCTCTCTCACCTATTATATATAACAATACACGCAGAATAATTACTAACCTGCCTGGTGGCACAGCCTTAGCAGCCTATCTGCATAGGCTTGCTGATTCGCAGCATGGACACCTGCAGCTGTGAAGTAAATGAAGTGATATTGAGACATACCTATCCATTATATAGAATAAATTAGCATGTCTTACATACTGCATTCCATGGCTACCTACTCAGTAGTGGGGCATCTTGCATCCCACGGGCCTCCTGTATCCATTGGTTCAGTAGGTCCTGCTTCCATCTCTTCAGGTCTGCATGGTGGTGACGGACCTGCTCACCAGTTCGAGGAACACCTGTGACACTGGTGAGGTCATGAGCTAACCGGTTCCAAGCCTCTGCTTTGTACTCCATCCCTTGGAAATGGCCCCGCAGGAGTCTTGACTCATGACGGTGGACAAGGAACCAAACCATGTATTTTGACTCCTCGATGCTCCAGCGTTGCGCTCTAAAGCATGTACCCACTCCAGCACCAGCCATTCTAACTGCAGATGGGAGCTACAATCAGTTATGGTGAGTATTCCCGCCTATGGGGCTTAAATATGCCGCATTTCCCGCACTTTTTTTGTGATTGGCCATTTTTGAAAATTCTAGGCTGACTGCAGACCTGCTTAGCAATGGTTAATCTACCATTTATACGTATAGGTATGTTAACAGTGGCTGTTTACCCTAAGCTGTCATGGCTTAGTGGTTCAGTACTTTGATTATGGTGCACAGTGCTCTGGGTTTGAGCCTTTTCATTGCTTTTTATTTTACTACTGCCCAGACAGGCTAGGGGGTGTGGCTGTGTTTAGGCAACTTTGCTCTACGTTGCTCCACATTGCCCTACAGTGCACTGGTTGGCACGGTGCGCACCTCCGCACAAACTGATTGCGCTGGGTAAAGTGCTGCTTAACTACGGGCAACTCTATTGCACTGGATAAAGTGCTGCTTAACTACGGGCAACTCTATTGCGCTTGGTAAAGCACTGCTTAACTACGGGCAACTATATTGTGCTGGGTAAAGCGTTGCTTAACTGCGGGCAATTATATGTCAGGATCCTTTATAAATATACATTTTGTTCACTGATACATAGGCCATTTCAATGCTTTTTAGTAAAATTTTAATCATATATGTCAGGAATTTTTATATACTAATTTAAAGCATTAAATAGGAAGGGGAGTGGTGGGGCTCGAACTGTGAATGCCTCCTCTTTGTGCGAAGGCTCTACCACTACGCTATTGCTATTTGGTGTAATTTGCATAAACATTCCTTATTATGCTCTTCCATGTCGAGATTGCTAACTGCAGCTAAGCAATGGGCACACTCGCACACACACGCGCAAATACGGCCAGCTATATCGGGAATTAGAAAAAAAAATTAAGTTTTACTTTTTATAACTGTGCTGGGGGTTTACAATGTCAGGGAGTGTGGTGTTGAGTACGTGGACATTTGAGCGGACTCGCTCTTGTGTGTTGACAGTTTACAATTCAGACACTTGCAGGGGTGTGGACCTTTGGACTGCTCGGCGGTCGGACATGCCCCCTGCTTTCCTGCATGGTCCATGTTAGACTTGGAGTGGAGTCAGCATGCCCTCATGAATATTTATGCACGCTGACGTCGTACCGTTCAACTGCAGCCTCCGAGTAAGACTTATTTAGTCTTACACGGAGGACTCGTGAATCCGGGGGTGTGTGTTTGATGACCAGTTATATGTACAAAAAATAGGGATGGCAATGGGGTCACCATATGGGGCCAGTTTTGCCAACACAGTGATGGCCTTTTAGGAAAGAAAATACATCCTTTCGCAAAATCATTTAACAGACAAACTTTTTCTGTATACACGGTTCCTAGATGACATCCTTATTTTATATAAGGGGAGGTTAGATGAAGCTGAAAGGTTTGTGGAATACTTAAATCAAACTACCACATTCTTAAGTTTTACACGTGCATTTAATACAGAAGTCATAGCTTATTTGGACATCGAAGTGTTTAATGGTTATTCTCAGAAGGGGTTAGCAGCTAGGATACATAGGAAAGACACATTGTCAAACACCTATTTACATCTCAGCAGTTCCCATCCTTTCCACCAGAAGAAATCTGTAATAAAATGGCAATTAGTCCAAGCGGAGAGGATGGTAACTATTGACAATGTATTTATAGCAGAATGTAACAAGATAGTTGACATGTTTCTTACTCGAGGTTACCCAGGGGAGCTTATTAATGAAATGAAGGATGAAGTGTTGTATAAAAGATCTAATGGATTCTGTTTACCACTATTGCAAGGTACTGCATCATCATGTAACAGGATGAACTTTACACAAAAGGTTAACAGGTCCCCAGTGTCATTTATTTTAACATATAGACCTAAATATAACCATATTATTTCAATCATAAAGTAAAACTGGAACCTGTTAAGTAACAACTTGGAATTATGCACCTTGTTAGCTCCATTTCCCTTTTTTATATTTAAGAGAGGCATGAGTTTGAAAAATGTTATAGAAATGAAACAACATAACATTATTAAGAACCCTGGGATGAGTAAATGTGAATCTTGAAACTTCTGTAAGCACATGAGTATAGGGTATTTGTTTAATATTAGGGACATCAACTACAAGACCTTGTCAGGCAAGTACAATTGTAATACGACTGTAGTATACCTTGCCCAATGTAATCTATGCCCTGCATTCTACATTGGAACAACTGATCGTAGACTGCGGGAGCGAGTGGATGAGCACCTTTATTACATTTGGAAAGGCAAGGTTGAAAATGCATTAGCTGCCCATATTAAAATGAATCCCACACATAACTTCTATTTTAGAGTGATAGATCATGTAGCTGGAGATATAAGGGGTGGTCCAAGATCTTTGTTATTAGAAAAAAAGAGAATTGATTTGGCAGAGTTATTTAGATGCTTGCCATTTCCCTGGTATTAATGATGGTTGCTCTATACAATGCTTATTGAAACTGAAAAGTTTAAATAGGTAACATTTACTTTTTCAAGTGTTTTTGTCATGTTAATCCTGCTAAGACAATGTGTTCTAAAATACACAGTGACAATTTTTACAGTGGATGTGGGGAATGAACAATGTGAGTTTTGAATTCCAAATAATTTTTAAAAAATATATATTAGGTTAATTTTTGTTTTTAAAAACACATTTTCTGCTAGTTTTGATTTATTATCTTTCATACTGTTTAGGTAAATTGTTGCCATATTATGATAGCAGATTCAGTATTTGTTTTAAATTCCAGCAATGAACTAGCTGTTCTTAAGGAATGAATTTTAACTCAGTTTTATAAGTAGAAGACTTATTTGCATGGTTAATTGATTTGTATTGATTAATTAAATAATTAGGGGATGGAGGGAAGTGTGCTCTAGTGTGTATATATGCAAACTGATCTTGTGCCTGCTGTTATTTGTCTGAAGAAGTCTAGTCATTGTACCAGATGAAAAGCTCTTAACTTCGACAGTGCAGTTCTGTTTTATTTATACTTTTAATAAAGAGCTGAATAGCTGAAGATTCCTGGGTGTTTCAAGTGCATTTGTCCTGCTTATCTGTTTTTTCATCAGTTTATGGTGTTGGTTTGATTTTGTGTTCAGATATTTGACTTAAAGGATTGTTTTCAACTATTATTATGACTGGACAAAGAGGGCAGCCACGGTGGTGCAGCAGTTAGCATTGCTGCCTCACAGCAAGAGGTTCTCTGGTCTGATCCTCAGCTGGGGTGCCTTCTGTGTGGAGTCTGTATGTCCTCCCAGTGATCACGTGGGTTTCCACTGGGTGCTCCAGTTTACTCCCAAATCCCAAAGACATGCTGTAGGTGGATTGGACACTCTAAATTGGTCCTAGGCATGTGTGTGTGCCTTCTGTGGAAGGTTGGTCACCAGGCTGGCAACTCAACACTGAAAACTCCACTACCAATCATGAATGGACATGTGATCCACTGTGCTGACTCCTAACCTGGGAAAGCTGAAAGAAGAAGAAGATTATGACTGGACAAAGAAGCTATATTGGCCTAACTTCTTTTTTTTAATGTGGTTTTAAAACAATAAATAAATCAATTATTAAACAAACAAATAACTCTTTTCATAGATCCGCAGCTGATGAATACATCAAAGTTATACATCAACAAATGTTAATATTTTTCAAGCAAGTCTTTAAGTTTAAGCCAAGATTTCCATGAATGTGTAGTACTACAAGGGATCATCTTTATAGTATGCAACTCACTATGCAAACATTTTTTTGCCATACTAATAAATTCAACATTAGAGTTGGTAATTTTTTTCCCAATGTTTAGTAATTACGTTTCTGGCTATAGCAAGAATAGACCAAAGAAGAGGTGCTTGGATTTATGGAATTATATCAGGAATTGGAGCATTAAATAAAACTAACAATTTAGAAATATTACATCTGACCATACAGCATGAATAAAGTTATTAATTTCTTTCCAAAAAGGGGAGATGATTTCGCATTCATATACCATATGAGTCCAATCAGCTACTATTTCAGAATCACATATCTAGCATTTAATTCTATTTGATTTATACATAATTACAATTTTGTTAGGAGTGACAAAACCTCTGTGTAAAAAATTCCAAGTGAAATGTTTTCATTATAATGAAGAGGTAGTTTTATCAGTTGATTTTTATATTAATTTCTTTTATTTTTCAGAGAAGTCTTCATTATTAATTTTTGAGGAGTAGTTTCAACAAAAATTGTCTAAATACGTTATATCTAATTTCAGAATTTTATAAATCTGTGACAAATATGATTTATTTTTCATTACATTATTATTGATATTTATTTAGAATTCCAATATTTTGATGACCAATTTATTTTCTAGGTTAAATAACTTTATTTCCTGTGTGGTCACAGTGTCTCTAAATATTTGTAAAATTAACCAGTTCACAGAATCTTTATTGCATTTGGACCTTACATTTTCAACAGTATATATATCAGTACCATTTAAGAACTGATACCAATAAATTAAATTACTTTGTTGTCTCAATATTAGCATTTTGTTGAAGTTATGAGTGTCTAAGTAGTCATTTGTATATTTAGTTATTTGTTTACTGGGGAAGTCTGACTTGCAACAAGCAAATTTTCAGCACTGGCCCAGGGAGAAATGGTCCAGATGCATGTCTTTGTAATGTGGGAGGAAAATGGAACACCCAGAGGAAACCCGCATGAATGCAGGGAGGACATGCAGACTCCACACAGAAAGCATCCCAACTGAGAATCAAACCAGAGTAATATATATAATTGGAAACACAAAAAAAATGTAGTCTTGAATGCAATGTTTAGAATATATACATTTTAGGAAAGAGGAAATGATGTTGTTTAATTAGGGAATTTGAGAAAGGGGTGTAATTCCATAAGGTACTATTTGTTTGTGAATTGGGTGTGATATATTTATTATTTACTGATAATATTTCTTGATGTATTTTTTTTTTCATTTTGAATCATAAGATGAATTTATCTACAATGTTATAACATCTACAATTGTTGAAATAACATATAATTGAATATCAGGGAATCCTATTCCACCATTATCCCAACATTTTCTATGCCAATCAAAGGAAAAATATTGGTTTATTAGGATGCCAAAAAGTAAGTAGAATATTATTTATTTTCTTCATCTTTTTTTTTTTGGTGGAGATAGTACTAAAGATTGCAAGACAAATGATAGTTTAGTGAGAATTACCATCTTAATAAGCATTAATTATTCTTCCATGGTAAAGTAGAATTTGTTCCAATTTGTGCCTAAGCTTAAAATTTTATCAACCACCTGTTGAAAGATTGTCGGCATCATTTCTTTACTATTAGACATACTGGTCTAATACGCTTAAAAACCTCAGCTTTGGCCGGCTAAGAACTTGTTATATTCAACTGGTCTAATATGCTTAAAAACCTCAGCTTTGGCCGGCTAAGAACTTGTTATATTCAACTGGATGTATAAGAGAATTTAAGTACCTTTATCTGCTTTTTTTTTTAAAAAAAATACAGTATTTAAATTGATTTTAACTGTGTGGAAGGAATATTAGTTGAACTGGAAGTTTTCACTCTGCTCTTCAGTGTGGAAGGAATATTAGCTGAACTGGAAGTTAGTCAGTGTTTGCTGAATTTTGTTATTTGCTAGTAATTACAGGTGTGGGGGTAGTCACATTCTTTGATTTCCTGTCCTTGCCTATTTAAGTGGTACAGTGTGAAATATTTTCTGCTTAAATCCTCAGCTTTGGCCAGCTAAGAACTTGCTATATTCAACTGGACGTATAAGAGAATTTAAGTACCTTTATCTGCTTTTTTTTCAAAAAAATACAGTATTTAAATTGATTTTAACTGTGTGGAAGGAATATTAGCTGAACTGGAAGTTTTCACTCTGCTCTTCAGTGTGGAAGGAATATTAGCTGAACTGGAAGTTAGTCAGTGTTTGCTGAATTTTGTTATTTGCTAGTAATTACAGGTGTGGGGGTAGTCACATTCTTTGATTTCCTGTCCTTGCCTATTTAAGTGGTACAGTGTGAAATATTTTCTGCTTAAAAACCACAGCTTTGGCCGGCTAAGAACTTGCTATATTCAACTGGACATATATGAGAATTTAAGTACCTTTATTTGCTTTTTTTTTTCAAAAAAATACAGTATTTAAATTGATTTTAACTGTGTGGAAGGAATATTAGTTGAACTGGAAGTTTTCACTCTGCTCTTCAGTGTGGAAGGAATATTAGCTGAACTGGAAGTTAGTCAGTGTTTGCTGAATTTTGTTATTTTCCTAGTAATTATAGGTGTGGGGGTAGTCACATTCTTTGATTTCCTGTCCTTGCCTATTTAAGTGGTACAGTGTGAAATATTTTCTGCTTAAAAACCTCAGCTTTGGCTAAGCACTTGCTATATTCAACTGAGAATTTAAGTACCTTTATCTGCTTTTTTCAAAAAATACAGTTTTAAATTGATTTTAACTGTGTGGAAGGAATATTAGCTGAACTGGAAGTTTGTGGAAGGAATATTAGCTGAACTGGAAGTTAGTCAGTTTTTGCTGAATTTTGTTATTTGCTAGTAATTACAGGTGTGGGGGTAGTCACATTCTTTGATTTCCTGTCCTTGCCTATTTAAGTGGTACAGTGTGAAATATTTTCTGCTTAAAAACCTCAGCTTTAGCCGGCTAAGAACTTGCTATATTCAACTGGACATATAAGCGAATTTAAGTACCTTTATCAACTCTTTTTTTTTTCAAAAAAATACAGTATTTAAATTGATTTTAACTGTGTGGAAGGAATATTAGCTGAACTGGAAGTTTTCACTCTGCTCTTCAGTGTGGAAGGAATACTAGCTGAACTGGAAGTTAGTCAGTGTTTGCTGAATTTTGTTATTTGCTAGTAATTACAGGTGTGGGGGTAGTCACATTCTTTGATTTCCTGTCCTTGCCTATTTAAGTGGTACAGTGTGAAATATTTTCTGCTTAAAAACCTCAGCTTTGGCCGGCTAAGAACTTGCTATATTCAACTGGACGTGTAAGAGAATTTAAGTACCTTTATCTGATTTTTTTTTCAAAAAAATACAGTATTTAAATTGATTTTAACTGTGTGGAAGGAATATTAGCTGAACTGGAAGTTTTCACTCTGCTCTTCAGTTAGTCCCACCCACCCTCCATGTTTTTGTTTTGTTGTTAATCTTAGTGGCCTTGCAGCTGCCCGCTCCTCTTGTAAATTTGTGTTTGGATACTCCTTCTGGGCCCATCTCATTTGCTCACTCAACTGAGTGCAGTGAGATCATATTCTGATTTCAGGCTCTCCTACTGTGTACAAAGAGAGCATCTGGGAAACACACGAAAAAAAAAAATGTAAGCTTGTTTCCTGCCTTTCCTGTTAAGTGGTATTGACTATTTGTAGGCTTCTGAGCCCCCAAGCTCTTCTGTGTTGGAGGGAAGCCTTCTAGCTTAGTTTTTTTTCCCTATAACTAGCCAGTTTTCTAGTTTCAGCACTCAAATCTGTTTCTTTGATCTCAGCACTTGTTCAGAAAAAAAAAAAAAAATTTCATCTGCTTTTACTGTACTTGTGTTTCTACCTACTTTTTTACTTTTGCATCATCTTAAAAGTACTCAATTGTATTTATTACTGCTTGGTGTAACTCATTCTAAGCCTTCTGGTTTAAACACTTGAGCTTCGGACCAGTTGTTTTGCACTGAGAGGGTTTGTGGTCTGCACTGTAGTGGCAGAACAGGTAGCTTACATCCTTCTAGGTTGGGAACTGCTGATTGAGGGCTCAGTGTCTGTTATTCTAAAAGTGTATTAATTCTGGTTTAAGCACTTGGGCTTTCAGGCCAGTTATTTTACATTAAGAGGGTTTGTGGTCTGCACTCTTGTAGGAGGAGAGGCTGGACTCTGCCCTTCTGAGCTGGGAATTTCTGATTGAAGGCTTATAGTGCATGCATATCTGAACTGCTTCTTACTGAAGTTGGTGCGCCTTGTTTGCTGTGGCATAGACTGGATTCGGGCCTGCTGGATCTAGCTTTGTTTGTGTAACTTGAGCACTAATCCAGGCATTCTCTAAAGTATTCAATTGTATTTATTACTGCTTGGTAGTAACTTGATTAAAGTTTAGCTGTCATTCTAAGTCTTTTGGATTAAGCACTTGGGCTTCAGACCAGTTGTTTTACATTAGGAAGGTTTGTGGCATGCACTGTGGTGGCAGGACAGGTAGCTTTCATCCTTCTAAGTTGGGAACTGCTGATTGAGAGCCCAGTGTCTGTTATTCTTAAAGTGTATTAGTTCTGGTTTAAGCACTTGTGCTTCAGGCCAGTTATTTTACATTAAGAAGGTTTGTGGTCTGTACTCTTGTGGGAGAAGAGGCTGGACTCTGCCCTTCTGAGCTGGGAATTTCTGGTTAAAGGTTTATAGTGCCTGAATATTTGAACTGTATCTTACTGAAATTGATACACCTTGTTTGCTGTAGCATAGACTAGATCCAGGCCTGCTGAATATAGCTTTGTTTATATGCTTGTTGTTTGTTTGCTTGTTATTTCCCTGGAATGCTAATTCCACCTAATACGTGGCTTCTCAGCGCTTCTGTGGATCACTAGTGATATCTCCAATGCTTACTGTACTTATTTCCTTGTTTCAATTGAAAGAAAGTTACTGTTTGTCATTTTTGCATTTAAGTTACCTGTAACACATTGCACTTAAGTTACCTGGCACTTGCTCACTAAAGCAATTATATAAGTCAGCACTAAAAATTAAAAGCACTACACCCTCACTCCCCACTGGCCCTGGTTTTCAATTATTAAGGAATTCCCAATATTATTCTAGCATGTCCAAAGGTCAGTTGTCAATCTCCTCTCCGGACCAGCTGGTGAATCTGGGAATCTTGAGGCAATGTTACAACTGCCTCATGTACACAGACAACCCTCTCCTCCTCCCAACAAATTCCAACACATGTGAGAGATGCAACCATATAGCCAAACTGGAGGCTAAGCTCTCTCAACTCAGTACTGGCATAACCAGTCAGGAGGAGAAGGAAACCACACTCACTACAATTCCAGTCTCACATAGACCTACCACAACAGCAAACCAAACACATAATCACACAAAAACATACTTGGAGGCTCTAAATAAAGATCTGCTGAAGCAGCAGAGACCTCCAAAGCAGACACCCAAGCAGCCGCTACCCCAAAACAAAACACGTGCAACACATATCTCACAAAGCCAGTGTGCCAAACAGTCACAGCCCTTAAGACTAAACAACACACCTGATACACTTGTTATAGGTGACTCTATCATCAGGCACACTGACGTCCCACTCACCAGGCTGAACAAGGAGAGGGTCACGGTGAGCAGCCTGTCGGGTGCTAGGATCCGCCACATAACACAAGCACTCAGGTCACTCCAAGGCAAGTACAAATATGACTCAGTCATTGTCCATGCTGGTGTGAATGACCTGAGACGTACCTCCCTGGACTACATGAAAAGAGACATAAAGGAGCTCTCTGAGCATGTAGCCCAGGCCGGTATGACCCTGACCTTGAGTAGCATCTTACCCTCACCAAGAATGATGCCACAATATGAAGACAAGATGATCAATTTCAACAATTGGCTTAAGTACTGGTGTCATTCAAAGGGGATCCAATGCCTGTCAGCTTGGGATGATATGCTTGACAAGCCACGATGCTTCGCTAGGGACGGCTTGCACCTGTCACCCTGGGCTTTCAGATATTGGCAAAGGCTCTTGCTACCCCATAGTGCCTTTTTAGGCAAGGCTCAAAAGACAAACCCACCTCCATAGGTATCACAAGGGATAAGAAACTAAGGGTAATGCTACTCAACGCCAGAAGTCTAAACCTCAAGATGCACGCACTCAAACTCTCCTTAGCATGGAGAACATCGATATCTGTGCAGTAACAGAAACCTGGTTCAGGGCTCCCAAGAGCACCCCAGCACTACCAGGTTATACCTCATACCATGCTTTTCGGCCCCAAAACTTGGACCGAACCACAAAAGGAGGGGGAGTATCGATATTCATCAAAGATACCCACACCTCCAGGTTGGTGGCAAAGCACGAAGCATCAGAGACTATCCATATGCAACTAACAGTGGGTAAAACTGCCTTCCAGTTTATAGCCTGCTACAGACCACCCTCCCAAACCCAGGAACCCCACTCGGCCTTCCTGAGAACACTGGAAAATATGAAGGTCTCTCCAAACACCATTATATTGGGCGACTTCAACTACCCAAACATAGACTGAGAGCATTACTCTATTTCCAACACCCTAGCCCAAAAGTTCCTAGAATTTATAAACTCAAATGCTATGGAACAACTTGTTACCACTCCCACAAGAGGGGAAAACATACTGGACCTGATCATCACCAACATGGGGACTCCATGCTCCAGACCAGAAGTGTATCCCTCACTGGTAAGATCAGACCATAAACTAATCTCACTGGATATTCACATCCCGACCCCACCCCCTGCCCAGAAAACCACAGTGAAAAACTTCTCTAAAGCAAATTTTACACTCCTCAAAACTGAGGTGGAATCCTTCAAAGCCCCCGGGCCTGTGGAAAATACGCCCAGACCACAGAATCCTTTATAAACGCATTCTATGAACACCTTCAGGAATGCATGGATCATGCGATCCCAAATAAAACCAAGACCCAATCCTCCAAACGCAGATGTCCTGTCTGGTGGACCCCAGCCATAAACAAACTATACAATAGAAGGAGGAAGCTACTAAATGATAAAGCAAAATCCCAAAAAGGGAAGGCATCACTGATCAGTATTAGCAAAAAACTACGGGCACACATAAAATTGTCTAAGGCCAGCTTCGAGAGAAAAATTGCACAGGACACTAAGGATAATCACAAGGCTTTCTTTAGTTATGTTAGGAACCTGGGTGGTAATTCCCAGATATGCTCAGAATTAGTCCAAAATGACAAAAAATACACTGAACCCACAGACATTGCCAACATCCTAGCTGACAGGTTCAGCGCAAACTCCCCCCCACCAAAAGGGCAAATATCTATCCCAGCAGAGTGCTGCCCCCCTGACATCTCAGATGCTCAGGTAAGAGCCACCCTCTCCAAAGCAAAAACACATCATCAGTGGGACCGGATGGTATCCCGGCTGCATCCTACATGAACTCAAAGAAGAGCTAAAGCCAAACATAAAACTACTGTTCAATCTCAGCCTTACTACAGGATATGTGCCCAAAGAGTGGTGTACAGCAACAGTGGTCCCTCTCCATAAAGGTGGTGCCTCAACGGATCCTGGAAACTATTGCCCCATAAGCCTGACTAGCTTGGTCTGCAAAGCTATGGAAAGGATCATCATGGACCTCATAAATAAAGATATTGGGGACCTACAAACACTGGATCCTACCCAGTTCGGCTTTGTTAAGGGCAGATCCTGCCTCTTAAACCTGGTTGATTTCTTTGAAACAGTCACCAAGGCCATTGACGAGGGAAGGTGGTCCACACAGCCTACCTGGACCTCGCAAAGCCTTCGATACAATACCCCACTCGGGCATTATAGATAAGCTCACCAGCTTAAATATAAACCCCTATGTCACTAGATGGATTGCAAACTGGCTCAAGGACAGAACCCACATGGTTAGAATTGCTGGAGCCATGTCAGACTCCAAACCAGTTACAAGTGGTGTCCCACAAGGCTCAGTCCTGGGACCTCTCTTGTTCGGTATATATTTCTCGGAGGTACAGGCCAACACGGAAGGACTGTGGCTGACCAAGTTTGCAGATGACTGCAAACTGGGTGCCATAATCGACTCTCCAGCCGACACAAGCATCCTCCAAAAGGGCCTCATAGAAACAGACAACTGGTGCCAGAGCCATGGCCTCAAGCTAAATGCCAAAAGTGTATAGTCATCCCTTTGGCAAAACAAAGTGCCCACAAATTACCACATAGATGGAAATCCATTAAGTACAGAAGAAGTAATTAGGGACCTGGGGACCCAAGTAGATAGCAATCTCTCATTTGACAACCACGTGGCCAAAGTGGTTAGAAAAACATTTTATATAGCCCACCTAATCATGAAGCCATTCACATCTAGATCAGGGAGGTCATCGTGCTTCTTTACTCATCCCTCATCAGGCCCATATTTGAGTACAATGGCCCTTTTGGGATGTACCTTACCAGACACCTGCAGCAACTGGAAAGACCCCAAAAGTACCTCACCAAGAGGATCAAAGGGCTCAAACAATGCCATATGCTGCCCGGTTAAAGAAACTCCAGCTCTACTCAGTGGCATACCGCCTGTTCAGAGGCGATCTGTGCCTGACGTATAAAGCAATGTCCAACCCAGAATTAATGGACATGCTGCACCTCAGAAAATCCAAATCCCATTGAGCTATGCGAGAGACTTGAACCTCAGCACTGAAATAAATAGGACATGCTGGAGGGACAGATTCATAACCCAGAGGCTCCCTTCACTCTGGAATAAAATCCCAGTCCAGGTTAGGCAGAGTCCCTCATTGACTCTCTTCAAGAGGAATCTTGATGAGTGGATGGGAGATCGTAGGTTTACCCCAGGTATCACTTCTGTGTCACTGTTAGATAGAGGCACAGTATACTAACCTCGAAAAAGGGCATAGCAAAATAAATTTAAAATGGGTGGCGAAAGCCAAACACATTCTGGCTAGGCTTATAAATGCCCTAGGGCAGATAGCCTAGTATGAACCATGAACCTATGAACCTATGGTTATACCAATTTGTTTCATCTGATTGCTATTCCAGTTGAAGTTAGAATATTTTTTATGATTTTTTTAAATTTTTTATTAATTAATAATGTACTTGTTTTATTAAGATTAAAAGTCAAGTTTGAGATTTCTTCAAACTGAACCACATACCTAATTATATGTTTTAATGTATTTTCTATAGTTACTATTGTTAGTAAAATATCATCAGCAAAGAGATGACTTTTTAGTTCAAAACCTTCTTTTATTTTGATACCATTAATATTCTTATTGTATCTAAAACTGCTAGCAAAGGCTTCTATAGCTAATGAAGAAAGTAAAGGTGATGATGGACAGCCATGTTTTGTGCCTTTTTGTAATTTAAAGGAATTAGAAAAAGGAACCTATTTTAACATAAGAATAATAGTTATTGTATAACAGAAATTAATGCAATAAACTCAGGTGAGAAATTATACACTTTAAGTGTTTCAAACAAGTATGGCAAATTAACTGAGTCAAAAGCCTTATCTAAATCAAGACTAATGATAAAAATGTATTTTTCTGTTTTTATTTGCATAGTCTATTAATGTATGCATTCTTATTATATTATTCTGCACTTGTCTATTTAAAATAAATCCAGTTTGATCATTGTTAATTAGTTTAGGTATAAGTAGCTTGAGCCTGTTAGTTAAAGTGGACATTAACATCTTATAGTCCACATTTAAAAGTGAAATGGGTCTGTATAATGAACATTTTGTAGGATCCTTATCTTGTTTTCAAATGTGTGTTATAAGGGAATATTTCCATGATGGGAGGACTTCAGCAGTTGTTTTTATATCTCTGTAGACATTATCTATTATTTTAACTGCATTATCTGGTAGTATTTTATATAATTCTGGTATACGACCATCTATTCCTGGCACCTTATTAATTTTTAACTTTTTATTTGATCTTTGATTTCTGTTCAAATTAATGGTCTGTCTTTTTTTATTTGTTCACTTGATAATTTATTATTTATATAGTTCCTTAGAAAAGTTTAAACTATATCATCATTGTCTAAGTCATTTGCATTATTATTTATATTTTCATAAAATATTCTAAAGCCCTCAAGAATACCTTTAATATATGTTCTACTTTCTTTTTTATTATTTATATATGTTATAATTTCTTTGATATGATTTTATTAATTTTCCTCCATCTAAGAATAAGTTTATGCACTCTTAAAGGGTTTCCTGAATATGCCTGAAGTTTAAGTTTTTCTAATTTATCAAAACTTTATGATTTAGAATTTCAACATATTGTGTTTTTAAGCTTTTAAGTTCAGACTGACTGATGATGTCATTTAGTTTTAGATTTAACTTTAGTTTGTCTGCATTATGGTCTGATAATGGACATGAAACTATAGAAACCTCTATGATATGTGATAACAGATTGTTTGAGACAACAATTTTAAAAATATTTGTTTGTGTTCCATATCTATATGAATAATGGGTAGATTGAAGTGAGTTTGTTTTCCTTAGCTCATATATATGCCTTAAATTCATTAGGTTTAAACATTTTTTAAGTGATTGGTTGATGATGTGATTCATGTCTTTCTATCTGCAGTGGAATATTTGTTTAATAAATTACAATTAAAACCACCAGCCATTATAACTTCACCTTTCATGTAATAGGCTATAGTGTCTAAGTAATTTTTGCATCTATGGCTCCAGCCTCTGGAATTCAATAAGATTTCACCACTGTATATAGTTTTCTGTTCCCCTCAATTATAACCATGGTCAACATACCATTTTTATCAACAGAGATATCTTTTACTTTAGGTATTACTGGTAAGTTTTTACCTAAAATGAGGGTGTCTCTTCATTTAGCTCAAAAGCCACAACCTGTTAAAACAAATAATTCTTTAATGAAAGTTTATTTACATCTTTATTAAGTAAATGTGTTTCCTGTAGAAATACTATTTGAGCTTTAAGTAATTTTAAGTATTTGAACAGACTCCCCCTCTTTACTGGATTATTCAATCCATAAATATTAATAGATATGCATTTAAAATCAGACATTTATATAAGACAGAAAAAATCCACAAGTATAATAAAATCACATTTATGTACAGACTTTATTACATACTTTATATATAACATGATGAAGTCTTCAGCTGTGGGCAAAACATCTGAAACAAAAAAATAACCTAATGATATAACTTTAAAACATTTTAACATGGACTAGCATATCCCTAGCTTGTTGAAAAAGATGAACAAACTACCTTTTAATCTTTCTATTAGGCTAACAAAGTTTAGCTGATAATTTTGATTCATGTGTGTCATATTTTAGTATGGATCATCTTAAAAAAGCCCATCAGTGAGTTATTATGAATAAGAAAAGTTAAACAGGTGTTCAAAATATTTTTATAATTCAATTAAACTGAATAACTCTACAATCATCTTTCCTTGTACCTCACATTATCTTCCTTGTCTACTACAGGGAGGAAGTTAGATTTTATTTTCATATTTGTTAATTTATAGGTCAGAAGATTTTATGGGGGGGGGATTCAGTAATTCTCCGTGTAGGATGAACGAAGTCCTACTCAGAGACTGCCGTCTAAGAGTATGAAGACAGCGTGTCATGCATATGCATGAGGGTGCACTGACTCATCTCCCAGGCTAACACAGAGCATGTTGGAGTGCAGAGGGCATGTCAGACTGCCGAGCAGTCCAAATATCCTCACCCCTGCAAGTGCTTAACTCTGAAAATGTCAACAGAAATGAGCGAGTTCGCTCAAATGTGTATACCCCCAACACTACACTCCCCCACATTCAAAAGCCCTGTACAAATGAAATAAAATGTAAAACATTTTTTTTTATTATTCACGATATAGCTGCCTGTATTTGTGCATGTGTGTGTGGGTGTGCCCATTGCTTAGCTACAGTTAGCAGTTTAGACATCGAAGAGGATAATAAACCACTTATATGCAAATTAAGCCAAATAGCAATAGTGCAGTGGTAGAGCCTCTGCACAAAGAGGAGGCATTCCCAGTTCAAGTCCCACCACTCCCCTTTCCATTTTCTGTAGGAAATCCGTGCATAAAAATAATTCCTGACATTTACCTTTTAAATTTTATGCATTGAAATGGCCTATGTGATAGTGAATGATATTTTAAATATATATAAGAAGGTGAAACGGTCATGCATAATAATGAATGCATAAGTAACATATCTTAAGCAATGTGAAGCACTGCTAAGCAACGTTTTCCAGTATTAAGCACATTTAAGAATAATTGCCCATAGCTAAGCATTGGTTTAACTAGTGCAATAGCTTTGCACTGAGCTGCACATCGCGCCAACTAGCGAAAACCAAACATGTTTGAGTGGAGGTGCGCACCGCACTAACTAGCGCAACATCGGGCAATGTCAGGCAACATTGGGCAACGTAGAGCAACGTTGGGCAAAGTTGAGCAAAGTTGGCTAAACACAGCCACACCCCCTACTGGTCAGGCCAGTAGTAAAATAAAAAAGCAATGACAGGTCTTTAACCCGTGATTGTGTGCACCATAATCACAGTACTGATCCACTAAGCCATAATAGTATTTGATGTTCATGGATTGTCAACACACATATACATACGAATCAAAGTTTACCCAGTGCTAAGCAGGTGTGCACTCAGCTGAGAACTTTCAAATCCAGCCAATCACAATTACGTGGGGGAAATGAGGCATATTTAAGCTCCATAGGCGGGAATACTCACCATAACTGGTTGTAGCTCCCATCTGCAGGCAGGAATGGCTGGTGTCGGAGAGGGCTCTCACTTCTGAGCCTAACAGTGGGGCATTGAGGAGTCAAAAGTGATGGTTTGGCACCTCGTCCATCATCATGATGCTAGACTCCTACAGGGCAAGTTCCAGGGCACAGAATATAAAGCAGAGGCCTGGAACCGTCTTGCACATGAACTCACCAGTGCCACAGGTGTCCTTTGGACTGGTGAGCAGGTCAGACATCACCACGCAGACCTGAAGAGATGCAAGCAGGACCAACTGAACCAATGGATATAGGAGGCCCGTGGTATGCAGAATGCTCCACTACTGAGTAGGTAGCCATGGACTGAAGTATGTAAAAATTGCTAGTGTAGTCGAAAGTATGGATAGGTATATGTCTCAATATCACTTCATTTACTTCACAGCTGCAGGTGTCCATGCTGTGAATCAGCAAGCCTATGCAGATAGGCTGCTAAGGCTGTGCCACCAGGCAGGTTAGTAATTTTCTGCATGTACTGTTATATAAAATAAGTGAGAGAGCCTGGCTAAAAGTGTCTTAGCCCAATAATAAAGGTATAGTAAGGCTTGAATAACGTCTTTGCATGAACTGTTATGTAAAATAAGTGAGAGAGCCTGAAAAAGAGTGTTGTAACCCATTAATAAAGGTATAATAAGTCCTGAATTAATTCTCTGCATGTATTGTTATACAGAATAAGTGAGAGAGCCTGGAAAAGAATGTTGTAAACCATAAATTAAGGTATAATACATCCTGAATAAGATGTCTGCATGCACTGTAATAACAAATAAATGAGAGAGCCACTAGAAAAGTGTGTAATGTAATTAATAAAGGTATAACACCTGTAGTGTGTCCGTGTCACTTTCTTTGAAATGTTGATGTACTCTTGCAGTATAGAAATAGTAGTGTTGTATTAAACGCTGTCAACACACACTTGGGTAGGCCCATAGAAAGAGGACGAATGGAGTGCCAGTATCTCTTAAGCATATATACAGTCCTCAACTGTAGTTTCAAGGCTGGCATGTATAGGTAAATCTGGCACATGAGTAGCTTGTAATTGTGTGCACCGGAAATGTCAGTGTGCTGCAAGAAATGTAGGGGGCTGTTAAAATATAACTGATAATGCCACCTGAACACATCCAGATATGTAGACATATGAATATAAATAAAATATATAAATACGTAGCAGTAACATCTGCATCCTGGACAGTTTGTATAGTAGATACAGGACAGGTACATAGTGAACTAGCAAAACACATCCCACAACATAATGGATATTGCCTAGTGTAATAATACATGTAGGGGATATATACCTGCAGTCAATAGGAATGTAGTGTAAACTATAAGCTCATATAAGTTGTTAATGGAGGTATCTTTTTACACCCTACTGTATGTGCATGAACAATGCAATTCCACACTTCAATGGGTATGTGTAATTTGTTGGGACATATGTCCTATTGGTTTATAAATATCTGCATAACTTTGATGCATGTGCCCTGTTCAAACACCACAATCTTGGTGGCTTGTTGTCACCAATCATTCCTGCATGCTGTTGGAATTTCCACTGTCATTCAATATATGCATGTGTTATGCTTGCTGTTCATCTGTTGGAACTCTGGTGTGTTGGGTTAATGGGAATATTACTGCATGCTGTTACAACTAATTTGGGATGCTGTTGGCTATATTGTCATTAAATACACCTAAACACAGAACGTATGGGAAGGCCGGTCCCAGCGGACCCACCTGTCCCACCTCAGCTGACAATGACACCTGGCACCAGCAGGTCCAGTGCCCAGCCCAGGACCTACTCCTCCATTGGCCCTGCACCACCTTCGGGTGGAAGCGCTGCAGGGGATGGGGCTCACCCCCCCATGCAAGCGTGGCCAGAGGAGGGCCACCTGTCACCATTCGTGGTGCATAGGGAGATCCAGCGTTCAATCGCTGATCCCCTACGCCAGCTCGAGGCAAGAGTGGCGCGACTCACGGGTGAGCCTGGCCCTCCTACACAGCCCCCAGCACAGCCACCCTCCGGGCTGTGAAGCTGCAGTGGTGACTGCCCATGGGTGGGGATCTCAGTTCCACTGTTACCATCTGTGGGCTCATGGGCTTGCGATTTCCAAACATCCTTCCCCATCAATTGTGTTCACCCACCCCATGTGTCATATTCCGCCCCTGTATGCATCTTGTTTGTCTTGTCTGTTTACCTCCCCAACCTACCTCCCAAAAAATACCTACTTCCCCTACCCCACATTCCACTCTCACCTGAAAAAAAATGGGCAGTCTGCTCCCTCAAAAAAATTATGCCCCATACATAGCTGCCCATTCCGCACAAATGTCCACTGGACACAGAAACTGAAATTTTATTGGCAGTACAACATACTTCATTGTTCTTACCCCTCTTTCAGTGAAAGGTTTCAAATTTCCCTCCAAATTACTAGTATATGCACAACTGTTGCTGTTAAAGAAATGGGCAGCTATGGATCTTCCCTACACCCGTCCTGCACATCCTGAGCTGTTTTCCCTACTGTCTTTCCCTCTTTGTGCCCCTTTTTCACCACTTTCCTATCTCCCCATTTTCTTTTCTTTCAAAGAAATGAGAGCGGGAGTTAGCGAGAGTAAGCACTTTTAAGCAGTAGTAAGCGGGTTTGAGCGAGTGTGCGCATGTGTGCGCTTAGATAAGTATTGCTAAGTGTCACGCAAATCCACGCAAACCCGCTTTCAACTGCTTAAAAGCACCTTAGACACCCTGCATCTGAGGGGCCTTGTTCTGCTCAGCAGCAAAATAAAACACCACTGTCAGTCTCGAACCCTGGACACACTAGACTGCATGAAGTACCACCAGGCCACAGTAGATATACAGCAGGATGTTGCTGAAATATATATAGCATGCATCAGAATGTGTGAATGTAAAGGAAAGAAAGGAATGCCATAACACAAAACCTGTTCTGTGGAACTTTACCATCAGTTTTTGTGGAATTGCATTACATGACTGTGATAACAGAACCAGACATTCTAGCAGAAAATAATGTTACAGCAGCACTTCACAACCCCCACACAGTATCATAGCATGACAATCACCACCCAAAAGTAAAATATACCAGTGTGTTCAAGGTACAGCAAGGATGTAGATAGGCATACTCAGTACTGGAATTGTCCAGTTTCATGAACATCCTGTGATAATGTCAACAAAATAAAAAGCACAAACAGTGCAGAAGTGAGTACATTAATATCCACAATATAGCTGTTCCTAAACAGTTCATGTGCCAAATGAAAATATCTCAATAACTACATATGTATGGCAGCTAATTGTAGAAGTTGTAAAGAAACTCCATACTCCCATGTATCTTGTGTTAGCATTTCTAGGGGTGAGTACAATTCTACACTGTCATCTGTGTACTGGAAGAGGCAACATTCAGGTCTGAGTATAACATACAAATAACTGGCTACACCCTTAGCAACAGTTAGAAGAAGTATACCAACCTTCTGACCTACATAACGGTGTCCACAGCAAACAAGCATGGTCCTCACTCTGGAATTCTGAAAGGGCTATGCCTACCTGACTTAGCAATTTATAGCACTGGGTTGCTATGACAATGAGTACTGCAAGTACCACACAGCAGGCTGCATGCAATTGCCAAATGATGGCCACCAATTGGTAAAGAGGCCATCACATGCACATGTGCAGATACCTATAAAAGCAGTCTGTACTTGCTGTCCACACATGCAATCATTCCATTGCAGGTATGGAGGGAGAGAGAGAGAGAGAGAGAGACAATTAAAAGAAAAAGTGATGTAAAGTAAAGAAATATAACAAAAAGAATATATTGAAAACAAAATAATATAGTGACAAAAGAAATTATATTGAAAAAATATTGAAAAGAAACTATATTGAAAAAAATTGAAATAAAATATATTGAAAAAAAATTTGAAAGACAAATATATAGAAAAAATGTTAAAATAAAAATATATTGAAAAAGAAATATATTGATAAAAAAATATTGAAAGAAAATATCTAGAAAAAAAGAATATATTGAAAAAATATATATATTAAAAAGAAATATATTCTGAAATAAAAATCTATTTAAAAAAATACTGAACAGTGAAAGATATATTGAAAGCAAAATGTATATTGCGAAACTATCATACCAGGATATACGGCAACATATACAAACACATACAAAGGAAAGGTATGTAACAGTATGTATTTACTGGAATGTAGTAGAAGTTTATGAAGAGTACTTTATATAGTTTGAATCATCTATATGTGGCAGCAGTACGTATTGATGCACAGATGCCCTGCATAACTACTGGCATGGGGAAATGAGTGTGTTGCTGTGTGCAGTGGAATGTGACGGTGACATATGTAGTTCAGCATTAAATGTCAAACATCTGATTCATGTTATCTATGTTCTGTACAGTAGTGTGTACAATGTCTGTGTGGGGTAGTAGCCCATACGGTTATGCAAACATGGATGTGACAGAGTAACAAATGCATGATAGTCATATTAATGTGTAGCTTAGCATTGGCAACAGCTGTACCAGGCTAGTATGCTAATTCAGCATTAGCAGCTATGTATACACCCTCTAATATTACTGTGTGCTCACATGTGACACCTGTTCATGTTGCAGCAAGGCCCAACAGGTCAGCTGTGAGGTACATGTACTTATAACAGTGTGGTGCTTGTGTGTGTATGGCACACACATACGGAGAGATCTGTCTGTGACTGATATATTAGCATCTGTACATATGCATTGGGCAAGGGACATACTGTACCTGTTTGTGAAAGGTGGATATATATATATATATGTTGCTGAAGGTTGTTATGTGCATATTTCTATGTAGGTTGTAGTGTGTGGCAGACCAGACAGCATACAGTGCTGGTATATGACATGTGGTGGTTAAACGCTGTGGGTATGATTCATCAGGTTTGCAGTGTTGCAGCCAGTGATGCCTGCTAAAGAACACCTTCAATGCATTCTGCACAACACTGTGCAATGTTATGACATAACTGTATATGTCACAACCTTCCCATACTTGATATCCCCACCATGACAGGTGGACTGTATATGTGCCTATATATATATATATCTATAGGCACAGCAATGGATGTTCATATGTATGTGTGTATAGATATGTATATATATATATATATATATATATATATATATATATATATATATATATATATATATATATATATATGTATATATATATATATATATATATATATATACATATATATATAGAGAGAGAGAGAGAGAGAGTCAGGGTCATAATTACTGCAACAGATGCCTGGTGACAAAGCCATGGACTCAAGCTCAGTGTTGACACTGCATTGTCATCCCTCCTTGCAAAGACACAGTATCCATAAACTACCACATAGGTGGTAGTCTACTTAACAACAAAGGTGTAAAAAGAAAAAATGTAGACAAACTTTGGAAAACTGAAGAAACAGAGTGCGAACAAGTCCAATAAGCCAAAGCCTTAACGCAATTTAATATTCAACTTTTTTAAAAAACAGCGTTTTCGCTACTAAAACCATGTAGCTTCATCAGAGGCAAACAAACACAGAAAAAGGCGCCAAACCAAATTTATAATACTGGCTGCCTAATTAAAATCAGCTGTAGTATGTTACATCACTTCATTACGTAACTGGCATATCAACAAGTGCTTTTAACTAAAGCACAATATGTCAGTAACTGTAACATCATAAAACAAGTTTTAAAAACCATTTACACATACACACCTTAATAAAAAGTGAATTAGTACACAATGACAATATAGTAAAAAAGTATACATATTATAAAAATTCTTAAACAATAATTTTGTTTTTATATAAAAAATCTGTTAAAGAATTTAACTGAAATTCGTAATGAATATTTTAATTCATTGCCTAAGGCATTTAAATTAATGTATAAATAAACCCAATTATGTATGTATGTAGAAAACATACTATATACCACAAGTAAATTCTAACCTGGACTGTGCATTAAATATGGGACCAGGAGAATGGTACCAAAATAAAGGGTCTAGAAAAAGGAATTAGGGGATAAAGTAAAACCAAACTAAAGATAACATAACTAGTCAGCGGAGGTAAGATCTATATTTCAATACCGGCGAAATGTTGCAGCTCTCATTTAAGCCAGGTGTATTAAATGCATCTAATTTGAGCTGCCATTGCAGTTCCAAAATTTCTAAAAGTAAGGAAATGGGGCCTCCCCTGATAGATTTGTGTTTGCAATCAATCCCCATAAATACAAAGCTATGTCCTAAATTGGAAGAAACATGCTTCGCAAGAGCATTTTCACATTTGTTATTCCTTATTGCATATATATGCTGGTATATGCGCCCCTGAGTTTTCTGTCCGTCTTTCCAACATAGAAAGACGGACAACAGACACAGAGAGCGACATATATGACAGATTTTGTGTTACAGTCAATTCTACTGTTTATCCAATATTTGTTGTTTCCAATAACAAATGAGCTCCCTGTACGCAAGACATGACACCAATTGCATGTCCCGCAAGTAAAACATCCTTTTGTTTTTTGGAATGTATTAACCGCACTTGAAGTTTGCAGTAATTCCTTAATATTTTGGCCTCTTCTAAATGTAATCTTTGGTTTATCACCTAGTTTTTCAACCAGAAATGAATTATTGGTGATAAAGTACCAGTTTTTATAGATGATATCAGATATTTCTTTAGAACTTAATGAAAAAACTGTGGAAAAGGACAAAGAAAAATCCCTTCTAGGTTCCTCAATACATGTGACAGGTGAAATGTCTAAATTTATCCCTTCTGTTAGTATATCTTGCTGGTTACCTGTAACAGATCCTTTATCAGAAATAAGGGGAGAAAAAGTACCATTCATTCTTTTGTTGGTAACTTCCAAAATCGCTTCATCAATAGTTAAAAGAGGGTAACCCCTGTCTAAGAAGAATTTTTTAAGTAACATACACTCATCCTCAAAATCTTTTAATTCACTACAAATCCTGACTGCTCTTATTAATTGCCCTTTAACAATAGCTTTTTTCAATTTGTATGGATGGGCACTTGTGTAGTGTAGGAATGAGTTAATGTAAGTTTCCTTACGGAAAATGGATGAAGTAAACCTATTATTCGTTATGTCCTTCTTTAGCTTGACATCTAAGTAATCTATCTCATGGTTATCGAATTTAGAAGTAAACCTTAGAAATGTTGTAGTACTATTAAAAAATTCCACCAAAAGACGTGCCTCTTCTTCGTTACCCTTAAACAGAATAAAAATGTCGTCAAGGTATCTTGTGTAAAAACTTATCTTGTTTTTACAAAATGGGTTGTTTAGAACGAAATTCCTCTCCCAGTGAGCCATGAACAAGTTGGCAACAATGGCACCGCAAGGAGACCCCATGGCAACGCCTTGTTTCTGGATAAAGTAATCTTTACCAAATACAAAGAAATTAGATGATAACACTATATCCAATAATTCTGTGATGTTGTTAATGACTTCCCTTGCTGTTTTAAATTCAGACAGTAGTAACTCCAGCCACTCTATAGCCTCCAAATGGGGTATAGAAGTATATAAATCTACAACGTCGACTGTGACGAAGTTAAATTCACTGTCAAAAGGTACATTATTAATGTTTTCTAAGAAACTCCATGAGTCCCTACAAATACTTGGAATGTATTCCAAGTATTTATTTAATAGGGAATCAATGTATTTGGCTGCTGGGTAGGAGATGGAGGACCTCCCGTCTACCTATGCCCTCATGGGTGGGTCCCCAAGATTCTTATGAATCTTGGGTATCCCAAACATGACTGGTATTCTAGGTTGAGTAATATTAATATACTCAAACGTCTCGAGGTCTATCCTCCCCTCGATAAAAAGATCCCTAAAATACCCCTTAGTCCTATGGATGCTAGTATTCATCTCATTAAGTGATGATTGACTATATGCTTGTGTATCCAAAACTTGGGACATTTTTTCATTGTACAAGTCATGTTCAAAAACCACAAGTCCCCCACCCTTGTCAGGTTTCATAACCCTGACAGATGATTCCTTAAGCTGGTTTAAGGCCTGCAATTGTTCTGTTGTTATGTTGAAAATGCTTTTATTCAAGCCTCTAGTATTAAGTAAATGCCTGATATCTAATTCACACGCGTTTTCAAAAATACGCAAGCCTACATGTAGCGGGGGGTTAAAGATGCTAGGAAGTTTAATAGCTGGCCTTTCTACATCATAGGAGTTGTTAAACAGTAGCTTTAAATTAAGCTTCCTAACATAGCACTTCAGATCAATAAGAACCTTAGCCACATCAAAATTTCTTGATGGAACAAAATTATAGCCTAAAGAGAGCAACTCAATTAGTTCTGGTTCAAAAGACAATGATGTAAAATTGTAGATGGTAAAATCACCTTTTTTGTTTTTAACTATGCTAGGGCCAACAGTACTTCCTAAAGAACTGGCAACAACTGTTATTTCTTCCAATTCCTGTTCTTCTTCCTCCCCTGGTTCAGGTTCGGCCCTTTCCCTAAAAAATGTGTATTCCCATTATTTGATGAATTATTCTTTGGGATGTTAGTATTGGGGTATGGGACCTCACTAGGACCTCCTTTATTCTTATTTCTACTACTTCTACGTAATACATTAGAGTAGGTTGTGGAAGTTGTAGCTTCCTCCTCATCCAAAATTTGTAAATCAGTATCTAAATCCTTATCATGACTAGAAGACAAGCCATCTTCCTGAGAACCTGGCTTGGATAATTTAGGGTACGCCGTATCGGAAGAATAAACAAGTCTATCTCTGAAAAGTTTCTTAGTTTTCTGCGTTTTAAGTTTTGCCATATAAGAGTCTATACTGGCAAAAATGCGTTCATAATCATATCTAAATTTCTCAAAACTAGAAAACATTCTAATATCATCATCTAATATTTTTATCTCAGCAATCAGAGTATTAATGCAAGCGTTGTAATGTTTAACAATCAGTCCAAGCAAATCCATTCCTTGTCTTTGGAACATCTCCTTTAATTCAGTAAGAAAGGCATTTTCTTTAATTAAGCCAGAAGGTGTAAAATTATTTCTCAGTCCTTTAGGTACCATACTTTCGGAAATGCATTGTTCAAAATAAGCAACTTCCAGTTGTAATTTACGGACCTTTAGAGTCTTATTATCTAAAGTTTTCAGTTTATCAGCAATATCAGGTTGACAATCATTATTACAAGAGGGACTCTGCACCGGCAGTCCATCCTTTAAAGGTTGCAAGAAAGTAAAAAAATCACCTGCATTATGTATCCAATCTGTAGCCGATGAAACGCCAATAAGTGCCTTCCCAGTTGCCCCAATATTAGAAGAATGTGAAATAGCTTTTCCTGTCTCTGTAGAGTCCGTAAAAACTCGCTGAGTCTTTTGTTTCTGTCCCGGTGGTATGGTGCTCAAAACAGTACTGCCTGGTGGAGAATTGCCTGAAAAAGAGTTCTGTACACGTTTCGGCAAGCCACTGGAGACAGAACCGGCTGGCAGCAATTGTCGCGCTCCTGTAGCGATAGAGCCTACTTCCGCACTCCCCTCACCGGTCTCAGCAGAACCATGTCCCTCAAGGAAGACCCGAGGGATGTCGCCAACGTTATTCAGGAAAGTGGTAGATCCCAGCCTATTACTTAGTTCCATATTCGTCAGCCTAGAGTTCATCGCATCAAGTCTTTGCGATAACCCAGCTAGTAAGGCAGCGATGTCTGTGTTGTCAAGAGGGTTAGTTCCAAAAATATTAGGGCTAGGCGGACTTGTAGAACACTCGGTAGCCATGCCAAAAAGAAAAAATGTAGACAAACTTTGGAAAACTGAAGAAACAGAGTGCGAACAAGTCCAATAAGCCAAAGCCTTAACGCAATTTAATATTCAACTTTTTTAAAAAACAGCGTTTTCGCTACTAAAACCATGTAGCTTCATCAGAGGCAAACAAACACAGAAAAAGGCGCCAAACCAAATTTATAATACTGGCTGCCTAATTAAAATCAGCTGTAGTATGTTACATCACTTCATTACGTAACTGGCATATCAACAAGTGCTTTTAACTAAAGCACAATATGTCAGTAACTGTAACATCATAAAACAAGTTTTAAAAACCATTTACACATACACACCTTAATAAAAAGTGAATTAGTACACAATGACAATATAGTAAAAAAGTATACATATTATAAAAATTCTTAAACAATAATTTTGTTTTTATATAAAAAATCTGTTAAAGAATTTAACTGAAATTCGTAATGAATATTTTAATTCATTGCCTAAGGCATTTAAATTAATGTATAAATAAACCCAATTATGTATGTATGTAGAAAACATACTATATACCACAAGTAAATTCTAACCTGGACTGTGCATTAAATATGGGACCAGGAGAATGGTACCAAAATAAAGGGTCTAGAAAAAGGAATTAGGGGATAAAGTAAAACCAAACTAAAGATAACATAACTAGTCAGCGGAGGTAAGATCTATATTTCAATACCGGCGAAATGTTGCAGCTCTCATTTAAGCCAGGTGTATTAAATGCATCTAATTTGAGCTGCCATTGCAGTTCCAAAATTTCTAAAAGTAAGGAAATGGGGCCTCCCCTGATAGATTTGTGTTTGCAATCAATCCCCATAAATACAAAGCTATGTCCTAAATTGGAAGAAACATGCTTCGCAAGAGCATTTTCACATTTGTTATTCCTTATTGCATATATATGCTGGTATATGCGCTCCCTGAGTTTTCTGTCCGTCTTTCCAACATAGAAAGACGGACAACAGACACAGAGAGCGACATATATGACAGATTTTGTGTTACAGTCAATTCTACTGTTTATCCAATATTTGTTGTTTCCAATAACAAATGAGCTCCCTGTACGCAAGACATGACACCAATTGCATGTCCCGCAAGTAAAACATCCTTTTGTTTTTTGGAATGTATTAACCGCACTTGAAGTTTGCAGTAATTCCTTAATATTTTGGCCTCTTCTAAATGTAATCTTTGGTTTATCACCTAGTTTTTCAACCAGAAATGAATTATTGGTGATAAAGTACCAGTTTTTATAGATGATATCAGATATTTCTTTAGAACTTAATGAAAAAACTGTGGAAAAGGACAAAGAAAAATCCCTTCTAGGTTCCTCAATACATGTGACAGGTGAAATGTCTAAATTTATCCCTTCTGTTAGTATATCTTGCTGGTTACCTGTAACAGATCCTTTATCAGAAATAAGGGGAGAAAAAGTACCATTCATTCTTTTGTTGGTAACTTCCAAAATCGCTTCATCAATAGTTAAAAGAGGGTAACCCCTGTCTAAGAAGAATTTTTTAAGTAACATACACTCATCCTCAAAATCTTTTAATTCACTACAAATCCTGACTGCTCTTATTAATTGCCCTTTAACAATAGCTTTTTTCAATTTGTATGGATGGGCACTTGTGTAGTGTAGGAATGAGTTAATGTAAGTTTCCTTACGGAAAATGGATGAAGTAAACCTATTATTCGTTATGTCCTTCTTTAGCTTGACATCTAAGTAATCTATCTCATGGTTATCGAATTTAGAAGTAAACCTTAGAAATGTTGTAGTACTATTAAAAAATTCCACCAAAAGACGTGCCTCTTCTTCGTTACCCTTAAACAGAATAAAAATGTCGTCAAGGTATCTTGTGTAAAAACTTATCTTGTTTTTACAAAATGGGTTGTTTAGAACGAAATTCCTCTCCCAGTGAGCCATGAACAAGTTGGCAACAATGGCACCGCAAGGAGACCCCATGGCAACGCCTTGTTTCTGGATAAAGTAATCTTTACCAAATACAAAGAAATTAGATGATAACACTATATCCAATAATTCTGTGATGTTGTTATATAAGTTGAATATTAAATTGCATTAAGGCTTTGGCTTATTGGACTTGTTCGCACTCTGTTTCTTCAGTTTAACAACAAAGGTGTGATAAGAGGCCATGGGACACAGGTGGACATTAGTCTCCCTTTCGATAGTCACAGTGCCACACTAGTCATGTAATCCATTTATGTTGCACACATCATCACAAAAGGTGTGTCATCCAGGGAAATATAGGTCAGTGTCCCCCTCTACTCCACACACATAAAGCCCAGTATAGAGTAGAATGCCCCATGTGGTATGTACCTTACAAGACATCTACAGCAAGTGGACAGGACACAGACATACCTCACAAAGAGTAATACCAGTGTTAAACAGATGCCGTATGCAGACCGTCCCACAAACCCACAACTAGACTGTGTCACATACCGCCTACCCAGAGGTGACCTCTGACTGACATACTAAGCTATGTCAAACCCAGATCTGTTGGACATGCTCCACGTAAACAGATCACAATCTATATGAGCTACACGGTCTAGGGACCCAAACCCTTTGACCACAATGAACAGCACATGCTGGAGGGATAGATTCCTATCTCAGAGACATCACATACTCTGGAACAAACCAACTATCCATAGCAAACAAAGCTCCTAATTAGCAGTCATCATAAGTAATCCTGGAGATTGTATGGGAGATAGTGAATACACACAGGCAATCACCTCAGTGTCTCTGCTTGACTGGGCCATGTGAAATCTAAATACCTGTGTGTCAGAGGCCAGGGTAGCATATGGCTAGAGTTCTATAGGCCCTAGGGCCAATAGTCTCTTACCTACCTATGAAGTGATACACACCCACATGTACTTGTTGCAATAATTGATATGTGAGGTTGACTGAGTGTGATGTTGAATGTGTTGGTGAATGTGTCAGAGTTCGGTATATGTGTGATAGCATAGTGGGAAACTGTTTCTGTCATGGTATTATGTGTCCTTGCTGTGATCCCAGCAAAAGATGTGTGTGAAATTGGTAGGCAGAAAAAGCAGTATGCCATACCGTCTGACATAGTCCCTTGCTGTCGACTGGCATGTCCCATTGTAGGCTAAAGCAGTACATGTATGCTTATTGGGTGTTACTGCTGGTGAATCCAACTCCTGTATGAACTGTAGTACTACCTGAAGCTGTATGCCTAAACAGCACAGTATGATGTACATGCACATTTATTGGAACCACTGTTATGTGTGTTCCCTGTAGTCCTCACAGATTACATACTTCGGGCATAAGGTCTGGTAACTACTGACACACAGTACTGTAAGGTACACAGGTAGAGGTCACCTGGGTTGCCATACCTTTGTGTCTGTTATGTATGTCTGCTGTGTGTTTGTGGGTATGCCTGTACCATGGCCTCAGTTATATGTGTGTTACAGGATATAACTGCATATCTAGCAACATGTATAGTCTAGTGCAGCAGTATGCCACCTATATTAACAAATGCGCACATATGTTAGGCAGGGGTTCGCCATCAATGACTAGTGTGGTATACTGGTAATACTGTCAGTGGACTTTACAAACATTGCAATGGATTACATATTTCATGATGCATTAGCATGATATATACCTCCTGTGGCTAGGTGGTGCATTGTGTCACATACAGTGTGCCATGTACTGTTGTATAGTCTTACATACTGTTATAACTTTGTTGCTGTGCAAAACATGGTTTGATATATAGAGTGTGCCAGGCACTGTCAGGCATCTGTGTGTTGAGAACTGATATGTGGTATTGAAAGTGTGTATCTTCTGACAGCCAATAGGTTGCTATATATGGCAGTTAATTGGCATCTGTACTTTAGAATGTTTTGTGTGCCACATGACTTGCTCACACATATTGTCATATTGTTTAATTGTCTTCCAGGGTAATGTCCCACCATCATAACCCTGCATATAGCACGGCCGAGGAGGAAGCCCTCTCAGTGAGCCTGGTGCAGCACTATGCGCTGCTGTTCTCCAGAACCAGCCAGGACCAGCATGAGCGGGCTGCACTGTGGCAAGATCTTGTCCGTAGGGTAAATGACATAGGCATGCATAACTGGATATATGAGCAGGTACGCCATCACTGCAGTGATTTAATTAGACATGTCCGCCAGCGTGCGTCTGATATCCGCAGACAACAATTTGCCACATGTGTGGGTAGCCATCCATCCCCCCTCACAAGAGTGGAGGAGCTGCTCCTAAGCCTGGTGGCTCCTGGCCAACAACAACCACAACAAGTAACATGTATCATCATGGAGGCCGGATCCACCCAGCAACTTGACATGGAGTGTGCAGGTAACATGGCATAGCTGTAGAATACTGTTACCTCTATTGGTAGAGCATGCTTATGTGAGATGTGTACTGTGTAGTTAGATGATGTGGTGCCTAGTGTTGTGCAATGCTAATAATTAGGAATATAATCTGTAGGCCTGTGATTGTCCACCGTTGCACTACTGTAAGATTGCAAACACACAGTAGCAATGCCACAGTTTTTGCCACTAACAAAGTGTCTGATATCCTTGTAGGTCCCTCTGGTGTGGCAGCAAGGCAGCAGAGCCATGCTGGTGAGTGTGTTATACCTTTAATATTGCTAATTAAATGTGCATGTCATAGGTGAGGTGTAGGCTATGTACACGTAACACACCTACACATAATGCATGCTGTGCGTGTTTGCTGTGAGACTATACACATCCTAGTAATGTGGGTAGCTGCCTAAAACACATACAATACACAGAGCATCCCACACTATTGTGGCAACACTGTAGTGGACATCAGATAGGCAGAGTCGATACACATGCACATAACATACACAACTTTGTCATATGCAGTACACGTTAACATGCTACACATGGTGTATTCAGACACCTACTGTAAGGTCACACTACAGTATCCCAAACCTCATCCACACAGCACACATAATATACCTGAGGGGTAGATGCCTCACATGTGGCTGTGCAACACTCTTCAACACATAACACATTCATGTTAGACAATGCCCCCTATTGGGCAGCTCACAAACCCATGTAACAGCTGGCCGTGAAATGCTGAATGTAGCCATGGTACTGCAGTTCAGGTACAACATGCTGTGTGCCGATCTGGCACACATTAGTAGCATTGAGTGATCACATGATGCTGCATGATGATGGCTTATGGTACTACACCCTATCCAGTTACAGTGGCCACAGTAATACACATATCATGAATTGCTATGCACCTCAATGTTGTGTGTGCAGACATATGCACCTATATGCAATATGCATAGCAATCACCATTTGTAGAAAGTGACACACATATGTCTTGTAATGCTATGGGGTGTATAGGTCACATGACACACATTGTGTATGTGTGATGTTTCATGTTGCAGCTGTGTGGTAGCATGCGATGTCATGGCTGGCACTGGCATGTCCACAATATGTCCTACACTCACCATAACCACTGTACAATGGCTATGTTGAGCAATGGTATTCCATCAGGTATACATGCACCACTCATCCTGTGTGTATACATAGCATGCATGTGCTACACCTGTTTCCACAATTATCTTCTAAAGGCACAGATGCTCTAATCAGACATGGATATCTATGTGACACACTGATACACATCCAGCCATGGTATGTATACCTGTGACTGATGGTGCACAGGACATTGCAGGGCTTTTAATACCTGCACAGCAATGTTGTGTCCATGTACACATTATATTCCAGGGTGAGGCCATTCACTGAACAAAACACACATGCATCAAGACCATGTATACTGTTATTAGCAAGGGCTGTCTACACTCACACTGCATGCTGCTGAGCAACACACGTCCTGCATCCTGTCACGTTTGATATAAATGTTTGGCTTGTGATACTGTACCCCAAAATCACATGCTATTGAGTATGTTCGGGATTGCAGGTGGTGTGTGTGTGTGTGTGTGTGTGTGTGTGTGTGTGTGTGTGTGTGTGTGTGTGTGTGTGTGTGTGTGTGTGTGTGTGTGTGTGTGTGTGTGTGTGTGTGTGTGTGTGTGTGTGTGTGTTCTAGTGAGGAGTGCATTTGTGTGCATTTGTGCATGTGTGCATGTGTGCATGTGTGCATGTGTTCATGTGTGCATGTGTGCATGTGTTCATGTGTGCATGTGTGCATGTGTGCATGTGTTCATGTGTTCATGTGTGCATGTGTTCATGTGTGCATGTGTGCATGTGCGCTGACATCATGTGGAGGTCGTAAAGTGTGTTTCCTGTATCCCTCTCACAGGTGCTGATTCTGGACTGGTTCAATGCAGCAGGGAAACTGATGTCACTGAGCATGATAGTGATAATGATGATAGGTGTGTTGAGGTGCAGGCATGTTTGCCAGGGTCTATCGTTGGGCCACCAATCGACACTACACAAGTGTCCACCCCATCCATGCACACAGTCATACTGCCAATACATCCATCACCAATGCCCTTAGCAGAGGGACAGCATACAGTCGGCATTGGCCAAGACAGTGTGGTATCCATGGCACATGCATCCCGACACAGCAGCTATACCCAGATGTCTGGAAGGGTACAACATAGGCAGATGTCCAGGGGTTCTCGCCGGAGCTCTGCTGCCCATCATGCCACTGGCAGATGTGTCACAGGTCTTACTACCTCATGCATGTTCCAGGCTGTCATGGAGGCACAGGCACATATGGAATGGTACACCAGACAGGGACTGAGGGCACAAAGGGCACATAACACCGCCGTAATAGACAGTAACCATGACCTAGCTGGTGCCATCCGTAATTACACTGACATCACCGATAGACATTGGGGAGAGACATTAGATGTCCTCCGTAATGTCTTGTCTATGTGTCAGGACACTGCGGGATGGTTGAGTCGTCAACGTGGACGTATTCCAGCAGCATCAGCAGCTGGCAGTCGCCATGGATGTCCCTCAAACAACAGCCACTCCTGTAGTGCCAGTACCAGCCCCAGCAATGTTGGGGGTGGGCTGTCCATAGAACTTCCTAGAAGACCACGTGCACGTGACTCTGAACAGTCCCAGCAGGGACCTGGGTCCAGTGTACATCCATCTACCTCTGGGGATAGTACCCAGCCTGGCTTGGTACCTGATAGTGTCAGTAGCACCCCTGCTAGGCACAGGTACCGTATCCATGGCCAGAGACGGTGATCTGTAAAGCCTTGCAGGTACGGTCTGTGACTGTCCCACAAGTACCGGTATATGGCAGCCACATGGTGGAACTGTGTGCATGCAGACACACACACACACACACACACACACACACACACACACACACACACACACACACACACATAATCCAGACACCTAGGGCTAACACATACCCACACACATTACATCAACATTGGCCCATACCATTATTCTTGCCCCTCACACACACATACATACATGTCGATTGGATGGCTCACTGTAGGCCTCTGGCAGACCAACAACATACCCTGTGCATATGATGAAACCTGTGCCACCTTCTGTTATCTGTAACATCAATGCAGGAACAGGCTACCATGGTGCTGATGTACAGGGTGTCTTTATAGCAGTATAGCAATGTTAGCATGTAGTCAGCAGTAGAGTGCAATGATATGCTTGAAGATGTAGCTGAGCAGGCATGATGCATTAAAGCTGTGATTGTCATTGTAGTGTTGTTTACACCAGTGTTAGTTCCAATTGTATATTGTCCGCCCTCGTGCCACTTGGCTGATGTGTGCAGTATTGCCTGCATGTGTTAGTGAGTGGAAAGTATGTGTGGCATGTGTGTAGCACATATTTGCAGGTGTACAGTTGTGGTAATGGTAGAGGTTCACTGTCTGCATGTACATGCATAGTGGACACATGGGCAGGGTGACATGCTCTGTATTACACAGTAACACTCCATAGTTTCTAACAGTTTCTATTGGTGGCCAGTATGCATTGTACTACACACATTTTGGAACCTGACTACACATGTGTGTATGACATGGTTTGACACTGTGCTGTGGGTGATACTGTTACTATCTGTCTTTGTTTTGCATTCTGGTAGTATACATGACTTCAACAGCCTGACCATAACCAATCGTTAGATGATGTCTTGACAACTGACACACAGATGTAGGACACACAGCAACATTTGGATCCTCCAGGTACTATACTATGCCAGTGACCAGTGGTATTCAGCTGCACCCATTACTGAGACCACTCCTGTTAAGCATATGGCTCTCTTAGGTACAAGAAAGCACAGTAGGGATACATCTGGCCATGTGTGCTAATGCATACTGTGGCCTCAACTGCATTCTCCAGGTGACACACACATCCTCCACAAGGGTATCATACAGACAGATACCTGTTGTCAAACCCATGTTGTAAAGCTATAGGTGAAACTAAGAGTAGTCATCCACCTTTACAGACATAGCATCCCCACAGTACCACATAGGTAATAGCCACCAACATGATGAACAGGTACCGATGTGTACATGCATCCTAGTGTTACGTCATCTCTCCTTTGATAATCACATTCCCTAAGGTATTTTGAAATCCCTCGGTGGATCACATAAGCAAGAAGGGGTCTGCATGCATGTCCACAAAGGTTGTTGTACACCTATAATGCCTACTCATCATTGACAGACTCTGCTGTGTTTGAACACGTCTGACATATGCCTCGGCCATAAACCTTCACTCACACAATTCAATAGAAACCATAATGAGTGTGTGTGACACGGATGACCTAGGCCAGGTATCACTGCAGTGGCTGCCCTTGTCACAAGCATATATATGTGACCTAAGGTCTGTGAAGCAGCAGCACAATTTGACAATGATGACAACTGTGTACTTGGATAAAGCAGAGTTCACACACATGCAATAATTGAGGTAACATGTACGTATATGTATTTGGCTCACAGCTACCTCACATGTGCAATGCCTACTGATATGTCATACGGTGTTTAAAGCAAAACCCCAACCACATTGCCCAACACTGTCACACACATACTCACCAAGTGCAGGATTCAAACCCCTACCTAGCTACTTCATGATACTAGAGGAGTATGTATTAACACGACACGCTATACACAGTAATGGGGGTTTTCTTTTCCACAGGTATATATGTAGGATGGTGACATCATCAGACTTGACAAAGATTAGTTTACCACTTTTAAGGTGTCTTACTACTCTCCTAAAAGGTTGCTTCTTCCAAAAGAGACCACACACAAACACAGTATTCAAACCCCTACCTAACTGCTTCATGATACTAGAGGAGTATGCATTAACATGACACGCTATGCACATTACTGGGGGTTCTCTTTTCCACAGGTATATATGTAGGATGGTGACATCATCAGACTTGACAAAGATTGGTTTACCACTTTTAAGGTGTCTTACTACTCTCCTAAAAGGTTGCTTCTTCCAAAAGAGACCACACACATACACACACACACAGTTGTCAAGTGCAGGATTCAAACCACTACCTAACTACTTTATAATGCTACAGAAGTACGCATTTATACGCCGCGCTACACACATTACTGTGACTTATTCTTTCCACAGGTTTATTTGTAGGATGGTGACATCATCAGACTATACAAAGTGTGTTACATTAGGTGACATTGGGTGGGCTACATTGAAGGAATGACTAAACACTTTGGCCATGTGATCATCAAAGGGGAGTTTACTATCTACCTGTGTCCCCAGGGCCATAATGACTTTTTCCATACATACTGGATTACCACCTATGTGGCAATTTGTGTGCACTTTGTTGTACCCAAATGGGATGACTATGCATTCTTTGGCATTCAGCTTCAGGGCATTGTTTTGACACCAGGTATCTGTCTCTGTAAGACACTTCTGGAGGATGTCTGTGTTAGCCGTACAGTCGATTATGGACCACAGTTACCATTGATATGCAGAACTGTTCAGCCATACACCTCCCATGCTTGCCTGTACCTCTGAGCAGTATCTAATGAACAGGTGGGGTCCCAGGACCAAGACCTGTGGGATGCCATTTGTGACTGGCTTAGGGTTGGACATGGCACCAGCAACTCTGAACATGTGTGTTTGATCTGTGAGCCGTGTGGCCATCCATCCTGTGACATAGCTGTTAATGTTCCAGCTGGTGCACTTGTCCATGATGACAGAGTGGGGAATGGTGTGAAAAGTCCTTTGTGTGGACTACTTTCACCTAGATCTATGTCCTTGTTAACTGTTTGATATAAGTCAACTAGGTTTAGGAGCCAGGATCTGACTTTAACAAGGCAAAGATGTGAAGAGTCCAGTGTCTTGAGTTCTCCAATGTCTCTGTTTATGGGTTCCATGACAATTAGCTCAATAGCTCTGTAGACCAGGCTGAGTAGACATATTGGGCAATGGTGTCCATGTTCTGTTGTGGCACCTCCTTTGTGGAGCTGGATGACTGTTTGTGTATGCCATTCTTTGGGTACATAGCCTGTGGTACACTTGTGTCTGGACAATGAATGTAGGTGAGGGTCTAGTTCCTCATGGGCCTAGTGTAAGATGCAGCCTGGGACACCATCCAGTCACATTGATGCTGTGTTCTTAGCTTTGGTGAGGGCTGTCTTTACCTGGATGTCCATGATGTCTGGGGCTCTGCATCCTTCTGTGATGGACACAGGCCCTTTTGGGGGTGATGGGGGGAGTTTACACTGAACTTGTCCCCCTGGATGTGGGCAATGAAAGTTGGTTTGGTGTATTTCTTTCCTTTTTTCAGTAGCTGACAGCATATTTGGAAGTTGACACCTACATGTCTGGTATAGCTACCGAAGGCTTTGTGGTTGTTATTTTTACATTCCTTGGCTATTTGTCTTTTGAAACTGTCCTTGGATTATTTTATGAGTGATCATTGTTTCTTCCTGATAATGATCAGTGATGCCTTTCCTTTAGTGAAGTTGGCTCTATCATGTGTTTGTTTCCTCCTTCTGTTGTCTAGCTTATTTATGGGCAACAACCACATGATTGTTGTCCTATTTTTGGAGGAGTGCATCTTGGTTTCATTTGTGATGTCTCATTCCATTCATCCCTGTGGATGTTCATAGGATGCACTTGTAAATGATTTTGCAGATTGTATACCATTATCCTATAGCAAGAGGGCTTTGGAACACTCCACTTTGGTCTTGGGAAGTGTGCATTTTGCTTTTCCAAATGTCTTCACAGTGGTTTCATTGACTGGATGGGAGTGCCAGATGTGGATGTCCAGTGTGATTACTTCATGATCTGATATTACCAGTGAGGGTTTTATCTCTGTAGTGGAACACTGGTACCCCATGTTGGTGATGATCATGTCCAGTATGTTGTCACCTCTAGTGGGCGTGGTGACCAGCTGTTCAAGGGTGTTAGGGTTTTTAAACTCTAGGAAACATTGTGCGAAGGACGTTGAACATGTCTAATTCCACCACTCACTGTTTGGGTAGTTGTAATCTCCTCGTATAATGGTGTTTGATAGGTCCTTTAAACTTTCCACTGTTCTCCGGAATACTGAGTGAGGTTCCTGAGACAAGGTACATGATCTGTAGCAGGCTACAATCTGATGGGCAGCTTTGGCCAATGTTAGTTGCACTTGCATGGTCATCTAGGCCTTATGCTGTGCCACTAACCTGAAGGTGTGGGTATCCATAAGGTAAATGGGTACACCCCTTCCTTTTGTATTTCATTTGTGGTTTTGGGTCCAAAGGTTGGAGGGATTGTGAGTGTTTTATGTGGAGCATATCCAACAGCTCTGTGTTAGGCGATATGCAAGGGAGTACAGATGGAGCATTTTGAGATGGTCTGTGTATGGCATGTATTTCAGGCCGCTAATGCTCTTTGTGAGGTATTGCTGCTGGCTTTCCAGTTGTTGTCTTGTGAGGAACATAGCAGCAGTGGTGTTGTACTCTATTATAGTTCTAGTGAGTGATGAGTAGAGGGGAACATTGTCCTCTTCTATTCTGCATGTGACACATTTTGTGATGAGGTGTGCCACATAGGAGGGTTTCCTGACTACTGTGGGAATGTGATTATCACAGTTGTATCCACTGTCCACCTGTGACCCAAGGTCTCTTGTTACACTTTCGGTGTGTATACTACCACCTCTGTTGTAGTTCTTGGCTACAGAGCTTTTAACAAAGGGGATGACAATACACCTTTTGGCATTGAGCTAGAGCCCACGGCTTTGACAGCAGCCATCTGTCTCAGTGAGGCCCTTTTGTAGGATGTCCACATCTTATGTGTTTACAATTATGGCTCCTAGTTTGCAGTCCTCTGGAAACTTCAGCAGCCACAGACCTGCCATGTTAATGTTTACTTCAGGGAGGTAGATACTACACAGCCTGGGAAGTTATCTGGTCCCATGGCTGCTGTGATACTGGCTTTGGAGAGTGTTTATTACCTGTGTGGCCGTGATGACAGCAACTTTGCAGTCTTCCGTTATAGAGATGTGCTCTTTCATGGGTGAGAGGGGGTAAAGTTAACAGTGATCCTATCTGCCAGGATGTTGGCAATATCAGTTGGCTCAGTACATTTATTGCCATTGAGCTGTACCTCAGAACTGATCTAAGTGTAACCATGACATGAACCAGTCTGTTGGGCAGGGATCTCCTGAGTAGACAGTATGCAACAGAGTACAGATTGGGTTACATTCAGTCTTGTTGCATAGGGCGACTATTTGAGGCCAGTAATCCTCTTGTTAAGGTACTTCATTGGTCTTTCTAGCTGCTGAATGTGCCTAGTCGGATTCATTGCAAGTGTGTTGTGGTACTCTCTGACAGGTCTGATGACTGCTGAGTAGTGGGAACCTCCTTTGGCCTACATGCACAGACCTTGGCAGTTTGTGTGTACACATAGCATGATTTTCCAACCACTTTGTGAATGTGTTTCTGGAAGTTGAGATGACTATCCACATTTGTCCATAGATCCCTTATTATCACATCCATATTTAGCCTGTGTGAGCATGCCCAGTATGACCTTTCAGTATGTTGCTGCCTGTCATTTGCTTCGTTTCTTTAAGTGTGTGAGCATGCTCAGTATGACCTTTCAGTGTGATGCTGAATGGATTCCACTACATTTGTTGGAGTGTGTGAGCACGCCCAGTATAGACATTTATACTATATGTGTATGGAAAATCAAGTTGTATTTTTACAGCAGGGCTCACCTTTGTGTCATAGATCAACAGGGATCATGCTGTGCCTGCAGGGCTTCCATACGACACTTTGCATAGACTTATCAACATTTCTACATACAGGGGTGACAGCTATTCTTTGTACATTTCTACCCGGGGGCATGCCTGGTTGTTACTGTGGGTGTACATAGGATGTGGGTTTCACCTGACACTTATACACATTTGCTATGCCTGCACTGCTATGTACAGGACACCATTTCAGTCTGTACTGTTGCCTATCGTAGTGGTTTGCGGCATACTACTGTACTACAGATGTTAGCGTCCAATGTCACATATATTACACTGCAACTTCATAGCCTACACATCCCACATCACACCGCCTAGTCTGATGTTCTCTGTCTGCATAGGCGTGTGGGGGAGGTTAGCCATTTGCCTCTTTAGGGGCATGATACTGCATTTGTTTGTGTTTGCATTAGTGTACAATTGTCCTGCTGTGTCTGTGCCACTGAAATGTTTCCATGGCTCAGTGGTTCAGTACTGTGACTGTAGTCCACAGTATCCTGGGTTCAAGCCCTGTCATTGCTTTTTATTTTCATGCTGGGTAGACCAGACTGCTTAAGGAACAGTAAAGCAGATATGAGCATGTTTAACTGACTTTGGCCAACCAACATTGCTCAACGTTGCGCTAGTTGGCACGAGCAATTTTGTTTCCATATACTAGATATTGGTAAAAGCTGCTTAGCACTGCTTTATATTGCTTGGAACATGGCAATCATGCCTCAGGTGGTGTTGCAGGGCTGCCTATGTTGGATGCACATACTACACTCCCTATACATGTTTGGAAACAGGTAGTGTCACGTTAGCCATCCCTATTATTTTATGTGTGAGTCAGAGGGAGGTATCATTTCCAGGGTTCCTACTGAGCCAGCGTATGTGCTATGCGTTGCCTCTTTGCCAAGGCCAAGGCATACTGGGCACACCTCCTTCTGCCTACTGGGGCAGGCTCAGGTTGTTCTTCCTCTGAGTCATGCTGTGCCTGTGATGCCTTGGCAATGGTGGGGGGCTGTTTGGCCCTGCCCATGCTGTTCCTGCTGCAGCTGTTTTCACAGGATCATATTGTGTAGCATGGCACATACCATGACAATTTGGGTACATGTAGTTGGTGAGTACTGCAAGGCTCCACCAGATATATCCAGGCAACGGAACCGTGACTTGAGCATCCCAAACACACACTCAATTACGTTTCATGTTTGTGCATGTGCCTCATTATGGAGTTCTTGTTCAGGTGTGTGTGCATTTTTGATGGGTGTCATCAGCCACGGCTCCAGTGCGTATCCAGCATCCCCCACTAGGTGACCGTCAGGGATGTCCCCATTGGCAAATGTCTGGTACAGCTGTGACAGATGCCAGATATGGGAATCATGGTAGCTTCCAGGGCAGCCAGCACACACATTCAGTATTATGTCCTGGGCATCACACAAGACCTGGCAGTTGATGGAGTGGAGGCCCTTGTGGTTGATGTAGGCCCTACCCCGCTCTCCGGCTGGTGCTTTGATGTGTATGTGCGTGCAGTCAATTGCACCCACTACCTCAGGGTATTCTGCTATTTGATGGAAGAGACACATGTTGCTGGCCAATACCTCATGGGAATTGGGGAAATATACATGATCACCGACATGTGCTAACATGGCATTCAGGAACTGGTGCAATACCCTGGATGCTGATGCATGAGAAATCCCCATCATATCACCAGTTGGTCTCTGTACCTGTTGCTAGTATTCTTAGGCCAACACATACCTTGGTTTCCACTGGGATGGTTTCCCCTCTGTTGGTTCTGTGTGTGAGGCGTGGCCTGCACAGTTCAACAATTTGCTGCAGGAGCTCTCTGTCCACTCTATAGCGCTCCACTATCTCCAGCTCATGTAGCCCCTGGTAGGTTACCCTGGGTCTGTACACTCTTCTCCATCTCCTCACTGTGGGTTGCTCAGCAGCATTTGCAATGGCACCACCCTCAGCATCTTGCACATGTCGCCTTATAATAGCAATGGCAGCCCCTAACATTTTTCTGTCTCAGTTAGGCTTTTTAAGTTTTCACTTCTCTTTGTAGACTGCAGTGTTGCAGTGTTTCTGAGAAAAACATGGGGGAATGTTGTTTGCATAATTTTTGAGTGCTGGGCTGGGCTGGGCTAGTGTACTGCCTGTGTAATTGGCTGATTCTGATTGATTTCACGTGGCAGCTCTGCTAGTTCTCCCTAGTTAACTTCTTACTACTTCCTTTCCTTCCTTTTCCCATTTCTGTTTCCACAGGGGGCAGTGCCGCGCAAACAAGTGCTAACACACGCACATGAGTGCACACGCATGCACACAGGCTTACACAGGCTTACACAAGCTGCATACAGGCTTAGGTGGCCTTACACAGGCTTACATGGGAGCACACACGTGCACACAGGCTTAAACGGGTTAACTGGCACTCACACGCACGCACACAGTGTAAGCAGCTTTGCAAGAAACTTCAGTGATAGCCACGGCATACACCTTCGGTTTCTGGGTTTCAGTTTAGACAACTGTAGACCCACCTCTTCCAGTCCTGAGTAACTCACAGCAACCACATGCCACTCTTCTCCAATAAGCTTAAAGTCTTTTTGATACATACCCCCTCATGATGTCACCTATCTTCTACTCTGTTACTCCCCTAATCCTACTCTTACACTCTAGGGACATGGTTCACATGGCAGGGAAATTTGGGATTCACTATCCTTATACTCATTTGCATAGGATTTCCTACTAATGCTTGGTTACATCTCTCAGACTGAGCTTCCACCCCCTTAGTAACCACTACCAGTAGACATGTTGTCTTCAGCCTGCCATTCACCTGCATGGCAGATGAATATTGTGATTAAAATACCTATTTGTGGCTTTTATTTTTTGTTTTTAGGGTTTTTCTGTGCGGCGCCCCTCTATGCTTAAACATCGGAGATCGAGGAAAAAAATTTATTTTTTTATTATTTTGCAACGAATAAAAATGCCAATGGCCGTATATTTGGCCATTGGCATGCTTCCTCAACTGGATGCATCCTTTATTTGGAGTTGTCATAGCTCTGTTTTGCTATTTGCAGAACGGTACTCAGTTGCTAACCGAGTACATTTCTGCAAATAACACTACTCTTACTCGGACAGGTTAGTGTTTCTTGGATAGCAAATTTGCAAATTTACCTCATTTGCATAGCTTTCAGCAGCAAATGAGGTAATTTGCATAAACTAACACTGCCCGTGCAAGAGTCATTTTAGGCGCTCTCTTGCACGCCCCTGCCAGCTGTTCCTGGATCACTCTGCAGACATGTTGGCTGGATGGATTATTACTCTACTCTTAGACTCTCAAGCCTTCTTACCCGATCCCGCCGTTTTTTTTTTTTTTTTATTTTATTTGCTATGTGTAAAGTTGTTCATAGGATCATAAGTTTATAAAATAGTACTATGCTAACTCTCCTTATGGGTCATTCCAAGCCAGCCAATTACCCCAAGAGAGAATCAAAGCCTGCATTCTGTACCTATAAGGTGAATATCTTAACCACTAACATTTATATCTACCCTTATATATATATTTGATGCTCTTTACTCTAGTACTACTGTTAGAATGAGGCCTATTCTTCCCTTTTAAGATTCAATATTTCCATAATAAATTGTTCTGGCATATTAAGTTTATTAATTGAAAAGAGACAATAACAGTGAAACACAATCCTAAATTTTTTATCAGAAGTATCATTCTATAGGCTAGTATACAAACTATCCTTTTGGCATACTGCAAGAATTCATAACTATTTAATTACTGACAGTGGTTTAAAATACAATTCACTGTCTTTTGCCTATTATCTAACTTGTATTCATTGGCATCTGAGCATGTGATTCAAGATATTATGACTATTTACTTTTAGACAGGAAAAAGTGACCTGGACTGTTTTTAGAATTTTAGAACAACTGTAGCATCACAAAAGTGCTCATGATTCTAATTAAGCTGCTTCAAGCTGATCACTCATGACAAGGGCTTACAAATAAACAGTTTATCAGCTGTAATTCACACAAAAACATTCACAAGTGAATCCAAGCCACCTCTGCTTTTTACATCAGTCCCTCAAACCCTTTCAAGCCACTAAAAAACAACAAAACATTTCAAAGTATGTTAACCCCTAAAAAGCTATTATATTTAAAGAAATAACATTCAATGATTCCATAAACACTATTTGTATATGTTTAATATAAAGCAGACTGTCATTTTTTAAAGCAGACATAGCATATAAACTTGAATTAAAAGAATGACAGTTATGTGTGATTCAGGTTTGAATTGTAAAAGTATAAATGTTATTTTAATTATTTGATAACATTCCAATAATAATTTTTATATATATCTAAGAAACCATATTTTTATACTGTGTTTATAACATAATATAACTTTCCTGTGGCTATTGCATGTCAAGTATACTATCAATAACAAGCATTTAGAACTATGTAATAACTGGCAGTGGTTTAGAATTCAATTGTCTGTTGCTTATTAGCTAACTTGTATTCTTTGACATCTTAGCATATGATTCAAAATATTATGATTATTTACTTTTATACAGGAAATTCGTGGTGGTGGTGCTGCGGTAGCGTTGTCGCCTCACAGCAAGATATTGTCCCATTCGATTCTCAGCTAGTGCGTCTTCTGCGTGGAGACATGCGTGAATGGGCGTACCTTCTTTGAAGGTTGTGCGTCAGGGCTGGTAACTCAGCACGTAAAAATCCACTGCCAAACATTAGCGGAAAGGAGTTCCGCTGTGGCGACCCCCTAACTGGGATAAGCCGAAAGACACAACCACAACTTTTATACAGGAAGAAGTAATCTGGACAGTTCTTAGAATTTTAGAACTCCTGCAGCATCACAAAAGTCCTCATGACTCCAAGTTTTTTTCAAGCTGTTTTTCAGTATAAGAGCTTGAAAATGAAAAATCCATCAGTTGCAATCCACACAAAAATGCTCAGAAGTGAATCCAAGCCACCTCTACACCACACATCAATCTGTCAAACACTTCCAAACCACCACCCCCCAAAAAAATCTCAAAGGATCCCAACCTCTAAAAAGCTATTGCACTCAAAGAAATAACATTTATTTAATGATTCAGCAAGCACTATTGGTATGAAACGTTTAATAAAAAATAGTCTGTCATTTTTTAAAGAGACATAGCATATAAACTTGCATTAAATGAGAGACATTTATGTGTGCTCTAGGTTTAACTTGGAAAAGTGGGAGTGTTACTCTGATTATTTGATATCGTTCCAAAAATAACTTTTATATATGTAAAAATGTATTTTGTTTATACTTTGTTTATAATATAGCATGTCTTTCGTAGGTGCTATTGCATGTCAAGTATACTATTAGTAGCACACTACTGGATGATTTTAAGGACCCAGAATGTAGCTTAGCATGCCTCTTTAGTGTAATTTATTACTTCTTGTATTATATTTAATTGCACATTATTGAACTATACCAAGATATCAGAAAGTCTGCCACCTAACATAAGTTTCATCATAATAATGATTGACCTTTAATAAAATGAATAGTTTAAACATTTAAACTCTAAGTGAACATATGTGGCTTTAGATTATTATATAGCTAAAACAATCAAACTCTAACATTTTAAAAAGGAAACTAATAATTATTTGAAGTATGGAAAGAAAGAAAGAAAGAAAGAAAGAAAGAAAGAAAGAAAGAAAGAAAGAAAGAAAGAAAAATGACTTATCTTGTGAAAAGCAATGTGCAGCATCTCTTCATAAGTATTCAAGCACTTATTTAAATTAATAAGAATTCATAACCATGAATACATTGACTTTCATTTGTCCTTCAGATTTTTACTGGTTTTGTCTTTTATTAACTGACCATCTCTTGTTGTATTTCTCTTCAAATAAGTTGATAGATTCCAGTCCATTTCTTCTGTTTTTTTTTTCTAGGATTTTATTTTTCTGCATAAAGTCCATTGCATCTTCCAAGGTTTTAAAAATCTTCTTTCCTTCTGGAAAGTGAATCCTTATTTTTGATGAAAACAAGATCCGTGCTTTAATACTGCTGTTCTTCAAGATTTTAACAAGTAGCACACATGCCTTTCTCTTAGATATCACTAATGTACATTCTCAAATCTTTTAGTATTTCCTTTAATTTAACTGGATAATTAGTCCATACACCATTTAGGACTAAATCCTTGGTAATTCAGTAAGCAAAATGAACCTGACTCTGTGGTCAGGTTCTTTTTGCTTGTTGAATTATTGAGTTTATGTATGGTTCTTTTGTGGTGAAGACTGTCCTTATCTTGATTTAAGAAAAATCTTAAGATCACTGACGTTGGCGAAGGTGTTTTTTTTTTTTTTTTTGTTAAAGATGAGTTAGAAAGTGATTTATGTACCTTTTTGAGGCCAAAGGAAAATTTTTTCAGGCAGGTTCAAAGTTTTAGGCAGTCAGGTATTAAGAAATTGTATCACACTGTCTCCCTCTTCTTTTTCAGTTATCCCATAAATCCTGATATTATTCCTTCTAGATCTGTTATTTAAGACTACAATTTTATCCTGAAATAAGTTTAGTTTCAGAAGAATTTCAATGTTATTTTCATTTTCATGTACTCTTCCATCAAAATCAGACATTGCTTCTTCTATATTTGAGATTTGTGATGATTGTTGTTTAAGAGATTCACTCAGCACTTCAACTTGTTTTTTTTTTTACATTCCTCTTTAAAATTTACCATTTTGCTTTCTAATTTACTTATCTTTTCAGATAACTCACTGATGTTACGTAGTATACCTTGTATGTCTTTTTTCATAGTACTGTCCTGTACTCTGGGCTTAGAGTGGCTAATTCTGAGACAATTAGTTATTTCTAGTTTTCTTGACAGGAAAAAGCAATTAAAAGAGTTCCAAACATGTTATTTTTTGCAGTAAGTCTTTAAGCAGATGTTCACCTGTAAATACATGAAGGTTTGAAAAGTTCTATTTGAGATTTTTAGTAAAATTCTTGTCAGAGATGTTAAAATATTGGCCTAACTTCTGATTTGCAGATGAAGATAACTTTTTTGGAATGGGGATGATTGGGAATTGTGCATTCTCTCAGACAGCATGCCAGTGGGTCAAAGAGAAACTGAAAACGTGAACAAAGGGTTTGACTAGAGGATGAGCAGC